>NW_009647874.1:5002538-5078002 GCF_000708025.1 Charadrius vociferus | reverse complement strand
CCCAAGGCGGGGGGGGGGGGATCTTCTTGAGGGTAGAAGGCCTCTACAGAGGGATCTGGACAGGCTGGATCGATGGGGCAAGTCCAGTTGGATGAGATTCAACAAGGCTGGAAAGCTGCCCAGCAGACAAGGACCTGGGGGTGTTGCTTGACAGCTGGCTGAATATGAGCCAGCAGTGTTCCCAGGTGGCCAAGAAGGCAAATGACATCGTGGTCTGTATCAGGAATAGCGTGGCCAGCAGGGCTAGGGAAGTGATTGTCCCCCTGTACTGAGCACTGGTTAGGCCCCACCTTGAAAGACACTGAGGTGCTGGAGTGTGTCCAGAGAAGAGCAACAAAGCTGGTGAAGGGTCTGGAGAACAAGTCTTATGAGGAGTGGCTGAGGGAACTGGAGAAAAGAAGGTTGAGGGGAAATGTTATTGCTCCCTACAACTACCTGAAAGGAGGTTGTAGAGAGGGGGGGTTGACCCCTTCTCACTAGTAACAAGCGATAGGACAAGAGGAAATGGCCTCAAGTTATGTCAGGGTAGGTTTAAATAGGGTATTAGGAAAAATTTCTTCACCGAAAGGGTTGCCAAGCATTGGAACAGGCTACCCAGGGAAGCGGTGGAGTCACCATCCCTAGAGTTATTTAAAAGATGGGTAGACGTGGTGCTTGTGGACGGGGTTTAGCGGTCGTTTTGCCAGTGTTAGATTGATGGTTGGACTTCATGATCTTCAAGTTCCTTTCCAACCTAGACAATTTTACAATTCTATGAATACTGTGTTCGGTTTTGGGCCCCTGACAACAAGAAAGACATTGAGGTGCTGGAGCGTGTCCAGAGGAGGGCAACAAAGCTGCTGAGCAGTCTAGATCACAAGTCTTAAGAGGAGTGGCTGAGGGAACTGGGGTGGTTTAGCCTGGAGAAAAGGAGGCTGAGGGGAGACCTTATCACTCTCTACAAATACCTGAAAGGAGGTTGTAGTGAGGTGGAGGCTGGTCTCTTCTCCCAAGTAAGAAGTGATAAGACGAGAGGAAACAGCCACAAGCTGCACCAGGGGAAGTTTAGATTGGATATTAGAAAAAATTTCTTCACCGAAAGAGTTGCCAAGCATTGGAACAGACTACCTAGGGAAGTGGTGGAGTAGCCATCCCTGGAAGTATTTAAAAGACGTGTAGATGTGGTGCTTCGGGACATGGTTTAGTGGTGGACTTGGTAGTGTTAAGTTTACAGTTGGACTTGATGATCCTAAAGGTCTTTTCCAACCTAAATGATCCTATAATTCTATTCTATGGTTAGCAATATTGTGCCTATCCTGAACTGCTCTGCTTGAACTCTACTCCTAAAAATAAAGGAATAACTTTAAATAAAAGGAGTGCACAGACCATCTCCCCAAGTATTTCTAAAGAGAAGGAGAGCTAATGGAACAAGGACAGGGAGCTAACAAAGCTAAGACAGTAATTCACTTCTTAGAAATTCTGCAGCGCTTAGAATTAATTAATTAATTTTCCTATATAATCAGTGAAATTCAAGCTTGTAGCTATGGTTTCTCTTCCAGGTGCTAGACTTCTCTGCTGCTGGCTGCAGATGCAACAATTATAGGCAAGTACCAAAGGATAAGCAGAGGCAAAGTGATTTAACTTCCTAAAAACTCGCAGTTGCTCTCTGTGCAGGTTATCATAGGTGCAGACAAAATGACCAAAACCTGCACATAAAAGTGCTGCTGCTATAACCTGTCACTTTTATGCCTTCCCCTGACGGCAATCTAACTGCCTGGCTGCATGTTTATACAGTACATAATGCCACTTAGAGATTTAAAGTAAAAGTATATTAAAAAAGGAAAATTAATCAGACTGACCTTTAAACCTCTTGAATCTGCTCTACTTAGTACTAATGTATTAAAATAGAGCTGCATCATTTCTTGGAGGTTACTAATGCTGGCATATCATCAACATTTAAACAACTAACATGAGGCAAACAAATGAAAAAAACCCAGCCTGAATTGTGCTGTTCAACCACATTTGCCATTAATTACTGAATACTTACAATCATCAGGCAAAACTTCCTTGAACTGTTCAAAATATGAATTCAACCGCACTAAGCTTTCCATGTTAATTACTTCTTGCAGTGAGGTGTCTCCAAACCTTTAAAAGGTGAAGAAGGGAACAATTAAACCCAAGGTAGAATGTTTCTTGTCTTCTTTAAAACAACTGCACTTGGCAATATGACTATCAGAAAACAGTTTAAAGATGCATCCCACAAAATTCCTAACCATTCAAATGCAGAGTAAAGTGTAACAGAGAAGTGTTGTAGTGATTCATTACAGAAAAACAAAATACATGAATGTGAGGGGAAAAGTGGGAAGGAAGGTGAAAGAAAAATCTTGTAGAAAATAGTATTTAAAATGTGTTGGCTTTTGTGTCTCTCTTTCAATATTAAATACCCATCTGGTAAATCATTTTGCCTAAATTCAAACTTTTAATAATGGATTTACTAGTTTAGTTCATAACCTAATGATAACCATAACACCAGTAGAGAGTATTGAGGACTTTGACTTCAGATATGTAAATGAGAAATACGGATCTAGGAGTAATAAACCATGAATGTAATAAATATTGTCAACTATGTCATGATTCATCTCATCTAACTGTATCTACATACATAAATATGCACACAAAGTGTTGACATCTGTAACTATGCTAGTTACCTTGGGCTCCCTTTATAGGCAACAGAGGACAACAGTAACTGCTGGAATGCCTTTGTTAGACTTTTTCTAGTTGTCCACCATCACACTGCACACTTCACCCCACTACCAAGGCTGCTGTCACAACACACATGTGCCTGACTTCACTGGAGATCTCCATTACAGCAGTGCTCTGTCAATGTATTCTTTACAGGTCATGGCCACAACAGAGGGGAAGCTCTGGTGGCTCTTCCAAAACCGAACAGTTTCTGCCGCAAATATAATTACATAATTATATTTTTCAGCTTTACAAGAATAGTGTTGCATTATAGAAGCACTGCAAAGATATATTAGAAAAAAAGTCCATCTAGCCCATTATCCTGGTTTTTGACAGTGGTCAGAAGAGGGAGTCTAGGAATAGTGCAGAACCAAGAGGGCAAATACACATCAATACTCAGAATAATCTCTTAGCCTCTAGTGATCTGTCACTCACAGAGGTCTCAAGTCACAAGCAGCACCTCTGTATTAAACAGCCCGTGATATGTTTCCTCTTCTGTAAATTCACTTCTGAACCACATAAATCTGCACTAGACTCAAAGCCATGAGGTAAGGATCTCCACAGCTATGTGCCATATAAAGCAGGACCTCCTTTTGTTTGTGTTGCATTTGACAGCTTCATTTAGTATTCCCTTGTTCATGTATTGGAGAAACTGAATCACTGTTAGTAATGCAACAGTGCAACTCCATAGAGACATACGTCCATCAGAACAGGAGACTGCGGAACCGCCATTAAGGTTGAGCTTGCATGACTGAATACATACTTCTCTGCTAGGGTTTGCTGCTCATTGATTCCCACATTGAAAAGAACAGGCTGAACCCTCAGTAACATGCCACTTTGAATCTCTCGCGGCAACAAATCAAACAAGGCGCTTGGCAAAGGGATCCTCACATTAAATCCATCACTGCAAATAAATAAACAGCTATTAGATATAAAGATCAAAAAGCTACATTCCAAGAATGTGTTATTTATATAAAGAGGGATAACATCTAGAACATAATACAACTATTAAAAAATAAGTATCATTCAAAACCGAGGACTTCAAGGAATTGCCACAGCTTGCTCCTAATCAGAAAAGCTATTCTAGTTCAAAACCAAACCTGCAGCAACCTGTAATGTTGATTTTTACATCCTCATGGACATTTCAACCAGATCTGCTGATTTCCTGACAAAAGCTGATTTTGCTCTGCTCATTAATACTGCAGCTTTTGTACAACTTGAGTAGAAAAAGTCAAATTTTGGCATGTTCCCATCTCATCAAGAGTAAGGCATATTTGATTTTAAAGTGATAAAGGCTAGTGACGATGCACATGCATAAAAGGATACATTTTTATACACAGTCAGTAGTACTGACAATTCTGAGCAGAAGGATAGAGGCAATGATAAGCATAAATTGAAGGGGGAGCTAACAAAAGCACTGATACAGAAACTTACGACTCAGACCAACAAGCCGTTCCTGCAGCACAACAGGTTACCGTGGGTCAGCTGAGCTACAGCAAAGAGCACTGCGTATACTTTATCTCATGGCAAATGTGAGGTAACGCAACTTATCTTATCCTATAACATCAGTGCAGACTAAGGTATGTCATATTACCCTATGTTGCAAATGCCAAGACACAAGTTATTGTGGTTTGTGTGCTGTGTGTTAACCTATCAGCAGCAATACCTTAGTGTTACATCCAAGTCTTTAGAGTGCAGAACGCTCAAGTACAGCATGTACTCTCAAGTATAGCAAAAGAGCTTTGAGGAGTATATTACAAGGTAATCAAAATTGGTCTGTCCCACATTTACATTGGAGGGACACACAAATCTTATGCTATGTCTGAAAGCAAAAAACCTGTTTTCACCTCTAAATGTAAAGCTTCCAATAGTTTGCACCAAAATAAACATGCATGATTTCTTTCTTCTTTTTCTTGAGTAAAATCTAGACAGCAAAATAATAGGTAACACTATCAGACCTGAAACTAACGAAGACTGGTTTCCTGATGATTAGTGTCCTATAGCTGATGGCAAGTTTCAACTGAAGATTTTCTTTGAAAGGAATTTGCTGTCAGCTGTCAGCCATTTTCACAGGTCTCAGCAATTTCCGTAACATACATGATTGTACTGCAGACCTCCTTCAGCTGGGCCAATTTTCATTGCACGTGAACCTTAATTAAACAAAGTTCCTCTAAATGTTTTTATCTTTGAGAATTCTAGCTCTTTTTGAGATGTGGACAAAGCCGGGCAAAGCTCCAGTGGAGCTTGGTACAGCACACTGTAATCAAATAAGCCTTATCTCCTCCAGAAATCAGATTCAAAAGACTTTGAAAAAAAGAAACATTAAAACATTAACTTTTCTGAGGCCTCTGTCCTTCCACAGCTTCATCCCCATCTGTGAACTGTCTCCCTCTGGGCAAGAACTCTACTGCAGGAGCCCATCAGCCTCATGGCAGAAACCAGTGCAAGGCCCGCTGATAAGCAGGCTGCAGCATTCCAACTGAAGCGCGACTCTGTTGTAAATGCTTCCCATCCTAATAAAGCTGTAACAGATCACTCCCACTCCACTTTATGTGAGGATGTGAATGTTTGTTACTTCAGACTTTTAAAACAAAAATTGCTTTTAAGCAATCTTGAAAATATCTCCTTTCAGACAAGTGGCCAAACTGAGCAGCAGCCTGATGTTTCACAAGCATCTGTAAGTTAAAGCCAGCTTAGCCTTGGTAGTTTGGAAATTGATCCTAAATACGCCTGACCTCAGCAGCAGCCTGTCAGCTGCCTGATACACGTTCTGTGTCCTGTTGTGCTAAAAGTGGCCCATTAGTCAGTGGCATACAGTAAAGCACTGATCGACAGCAGTGAATTTCAGACAATGAGATCAGCCTCAAAAGTCAGTCTGAAATTTAAAAACAGCACAAGTGCTCAAGAAAAGATTGAATACTTTTCGCTTATGATTGTGGAAGGCTAGGTCAAGTTTATATTTATTCATAAAATACTGCCATGGTTTCAGCCTTGCCATATATCTCTTTTCAGCTTAACTCCCTGTAAAATGAAACATCAGTAAAAATGAGTAAGTCCACTTCAAAGCATTTCTTCAAAGTTCTGAGGAGAAAATCAGCACAGTACAAAAGCACATAATTCATCTCAAGTACAGTATCACTTCTTCTCCCACTTGCAGTCCCACCCCACTTCCTGCTCCCTCCCCCTGCATTTCTTTTACCGATTTCCAGTGATGACTGGCAGCATGTCAGTAGATGTATTTGATGTGGCCTGAGTTACTTTAAAGGTTACATTCCTCAAGTCCATGATTCCCAAACTCATGTCCTCCAGCATTGCCAGCTCCTCACCTAAATCAAGGAGGAAAAAGTGAATCGTAATCATTACTTGTTACGTACAACTTCCCTTTATCAATTTGATGATGACTGTAGGTCATCGCTCTCATAAAGAAGTTCTATGGACGAAGAGGATCTGGAGCCCAGGCCTTCACACTGACCTACAGACTGCAGACAATGTCATGACTGACTATGAGTTTAGCAAGTTTAGAAAACACCAATTATCTACCACAGTCCAGACTACTGTTCTTCAAGTAGATTATATGCTGATTTTCCAATTTAGGTGATGCTATAAGTACTTCTCAGCGTTGTCACAGCCACGATATCCTTTGTGTTGGAAAAGTGTGCTGGAAAAGTTACAAGATATTCCAGATTTGTTCAGTAAAGCATTCCCTAACTGGCATCCAGATGGCTGTTCAGACACAGGAGCAAAACACTTTCGAGTGAAGTACTTTCCTTTTTTGTATTCTCTCTTCAATCTAACTTTGTACTGTAGGACTACAGTAGGTCAAGAAAATTCAAAACGCATATTTTGGGCACAGTTTCTCCCAGCTTACTAGAACTTTAATCCACTTCTTTTCAGAAAAAAAAAAACCCAAAAAAGCAAAAAAACAATCACTACGATAAGTTTTGAGTTTTTTTAAACCTTTGACATTATATTATAAGGCAAGTACACTTTATCTTTCAGAAGTAATTCAATTAAATGTGAAGAAATTCAGAGTTGTTATCTAATTAAGTACTCCAAATATAATCTGGTTTGCATTTCAGTTTTCAAAATCATTTTGTAGCCAAGCTGCAGATTGTCCCAAATACTCATTCTGCTGTACCCAATTTAATGGAGAATTTGCTGACTCAACAGCTAATACCACCCACTTGCCCTGTGCCTTTACCATAAGTGCTCAGCAGGCTCTCAAACTGCGCCAGCAAGCCAATGGTGTAGAGTTGTCTTAGAAATCCATCATCGTGCAAACAGTTCCTCAGCTTGATAATAAAACCACAAATGAGAGCTGTCAGCTGCAGGAGAGAAAACAGACAAGAGTGAAATGACGCAAGACAAAAAAGGTTCTTCAGCCCCAAATGGAAACAATATCACATATGAGAGGTGCCATAAAATCTGTCAGACTGACGCTCTTTTCCCTTAAATGCCACTCTTCTTTTCCTTGCAGCTGAAGAGAGACAACCAACCAACAAAAATCAAAAACATTCATAAAAACAGATTTAGGGCACACTGCCTTCATCTCACAAGCTCTCCCAAAGTGAGACTACTGTTGATCTCACATCTATTTGATTTCTGGACACAATCACTTATATTAGGGTCTACAACTTACGAATTACAAAAGAGTCTCCTGGGAGAACTGTTTTAGTTACAGATGGAAAAGCAACACAGCTAGTTCCAGGTCATGAATTTTGATAGTATGAATGAACTTATTTTTTTTTAAAATAACATTTTTAAAAAGCTTAAAAATGCAATACCTGTTTGCTTTATGCAAAGATTCAAACACTAGTGTTAAAAGATACTCAGGACAAGGTCCTGAAGACTAGTGCTAAGATCAGTACTAAGTTCTAAGATTAGTACTAGTCTTAATTCACTCTGTCAACAAAGGAATTTCCCAGGTGATTGCCGTATGTTATGTACACAGGTGTTTGACTTTGCTACAGAATTAAACAAAAGGGAATAAAGTTCTGTTTATGATGGGTAAACATAGTCAAAGCATTGAGTTTTAAAACTATCTGCAATATGAAGTGGGTTTTGTATAGAAAAATTCCCTTAATTTATCTCTATGAGATATCACATTTTGGGACAACAGTCCTACCAAACAATGTCCAAGAGATAAGCTGTTTGAAATAAATGAATGAGATACTGATTTCACAGGAAGTAGACATACTACAGAAGTATAGTAGACAGAAGAAATGTGGAAGGTTTTTTAGTGCAGAAACCTGCTAGTCAGTGGCTGACACAAGAGACCCCGGCAGGCTCTGAAACAGAACTTCTAGAAAGAAAAAAAAACCCCCAAACCAGTCATTTCTCTCCCTGTAGCTGGACTTCTCTTCTTAGGTACTGCAGGTCCTGTTGGTTTTCTCAATGCAGAAAACAACAAAAGGTAACCAAATGAGTACACTTTCTGCTCATGGGCTATTCTTTCCCCCTCTTTCACATCTTACTTCTGGTTTTAGTTTGGTGGCATTTGGAAGGCAAAGGTTATTTCTGTAGACAGTAAGATATTTTCACTAGTTCTGGATTTTATTTTTTTTTTAAGTAGACAATGTATATCCAAGGGGACGCTTAAGTTATATAATGCCAAATGCATGTAAGTGACCAGTAAGGACAGTATAGCACAGCCTGTGAAAGGAGATCACAGTGTTAAACCTGAGAATAGAATAGATCTGAAAAATTCTGAAAAAGGTCACCTTTCATATTTCATATAAACCCCACCACATGCTGAAGTGCAATCAAACCATGCATATTTGCTTGCTTACAGTTTGGCAGAAGACAACATCCCTGCGATACTGAAGGCTTAGACAGAGCCCTATTGTCGGGGCGCTGTCCTGCATTAATAAAAAGACCATGGCTTTCTTTGCCTTGTCACTCATCATGGCTACGCAGTCTGTGAGTGTTGTCAGCAAGGGATAAAGAGCTTCGCTCCATTCACCTGGTTAAAAGACAAAAATTAGCAGCACTGTAAGTACTTTATTTGAAACAAACATGCATTAAGAAGAAAATTCCTGTTGCACGTCAAAGTTGTTGATAATTCACAGTTAGGGCTTGTTTTACTTTGGCTGGCTGGTTACTCCCTTCTTGTTATTAACTAAGTAATCTTACAGAGTGGTTATTGCATGAGGAAAATATGGAGAATTTTACTCTGCAAGGCTGTTATGACTTTCCTGACCATGTAATAGCTCCCAGATTTGTGCCCACAGAACAGGCTATACAATAGCTGATTTGGAAAGTATAACAGAAAGATTAATATCTATATACACAAGTGCATATCACTGTGTATGCATGTTCAAACATACCCGTTCACAGTGCATACATTGACAGACAGTATGGAGTCCATCGTATAACATAAATAGTGAACAATCTGCTTAGCCATTTCTGTCAATGAGATTTCTCCCAGATGTCTTGCCTTTGAATCTTTTGTGGGCTCATAGGTGTATCATTCAACTGCCTCACCACCTTATTGATCATTGTTGCACCTCAGTGAGGTAAGAAGATGCTTATCTCCCATTTGCCGCACAGGAATAATATGGCAGAGAGATGAAAAACTCATGCAGGTACTCTTCTAAGTGTCCTCTGTCTGCTGAGTGGCTTTGAAGGCTTAGAGCTAGCTAGCAAGCAACACTAAGTAAACTGATTTAGATGGGAGTTAGCGAGATCATTGGAAGTAGTTTGGAGCTTGACTTCCACTGAAATACATGAGATATGTCCCAGAGGGACTCTGTTCAAGGTCCTACACAGGAAGCACAGAAATTAAACTGGGTTGCAAAACTCCTATTTTAGTAGCCCAAACATTATACCTTCCTTCTCCCTAAGAGATTGCTCTGCCTTAAAATGCCCCACAAACTCAGTTTCTCTTCTTTCCTTCTTTCATCTTTTGTCTAAATCAACCACCAATTTTAAAAACCCATTTCCATGACCGTACGAAAAATTATTCAGATGCTATGCCACAATCCATTCTGCAATATAAAAAGCAAATAGAACAGTGCTTTGGTTTTGCCCTCCTTAATGTAAGGTTGAAACAGAAGAACACTTCTCTTTCAAAGGGAAGGACAATGTGTTTTATTTTTAAAAAGCACTGGAGCTCACAAACAGAACACACACAACTCCCAGCCTGGTTGGCTGTAGGAACAAGGCAATGTACAGATCAGAACCTGCATGAATGGGACACTTCAAGTCCCTGAAAGGAAGTTGTTTGGGATTTTGACTCAAAGGCAGGACTAAGCGCTAGTAATAATAAAAGTTTCTTTGATAACAAGCCAAAGAGGGGAACTTTGGAAGTTTGTTAACAGAAACATAACTGACAAGATTAACAGAAATACCCTTTTTCCTTTAGTTCTATGCAGTAGATAGATAACCTAATTAACTACACAAAAAGGAAATTGTTTGGCTCTATTCCATTGCCACAAAAAAATGCAGGAAACATTAAAAGAACAGGCGAGGAATTGCAGCTTAGTTTTTATATTCTATTAACTATTTTCTCTCAAAATAAATCAGATGCCATAACATGGCCCTGTGAATACTTAAGAAGCGAAACACAGAGGATACTAATAGTGTTTCTCTTGCTGTATTAAAGAGCTTTTCTATAAACAAATGAGAATGACAAAAAGAACTGAAAAGATCTTCCAGCACATCATCATCATCATCTCAAAGCCTGGATATACATACATGTATATAGTTATTAAGTCAGTGGAGATTTAAAATTGTAGTGTGTCTGGCAGCACTTCATTTGAAAGATATGTTTATCTGTGGTAATCACAAAGTACACTGCTGGTATACCAGCCTGCCTGAAGTTAAAGTGATTGTTACATGTTTTTTTTCCTCCCAACATTCACATGCAATGCAGTGGCTTATCCAGGGTAACGAGCAAAAATCCTCTATGCTGTGTATTTTCTTGGTTTAAAATTTTGGCCATGAAAAAACAAACCCATGTCAGCCTGCAAAATTCTAAATGTTTTTAGCTACCTACTTCACCCGTGTTCTCTTATTTTTTTAGTTAATAGTAGTGATATTAACAATAAACAGGAATAAAATGAATTGCACTCCCAGGCTCAAATCAGGTTGGAACATTTCATTGGCAGAGTTTAAATAAATGTGAAAAAACCTTAAGTGTTCAACTTTCACCTGGATTTTCCCGTCCTTCTGTCTTCCCTTCAATTATTTTCCTAACAGAACTTTATTACTGAAAGTATATTTTCTATCAAATCAATCAATGGTACCTTCAAACACCATGACACACTAATTCTAATGTGAAATCTACTCTGAGCTCTGCTGTTATATTCTATGAGATGACCACAAACTTTTAAAAAATATTATAGACTCCACTGGGCAGATCCATAGGTAGGATGCTTTGGTGTAGGGCTTGAAACAATGGACATGCAACAAGTTGTTATAGATTTACAGCCGCTGGAGACCTGGTCCAAGACATGCCATTTAAAAACTGGCATTGTACAAACCAGCAGGATGCCTATAATTTACTTTAAGTACTTTATACTGTACAGCAAGAGAAAAATCCTGTAGTCGCCACACTAACAGCTACAACTGAATTCTGGCTGGCAAATAAGGGCCCAACTTGACCCTGTAAATCTTTGCTATTTTTCTTATAACTGCTGTTGAGCAAAGACATACCTTAATGTACACTTTGAGAAGTGGCGTTTTGAAAAGGGGTGGAAGCAGGTGGGAGGGAGGGCAGGAGGGGAGAGAGGGAGGGTGGGAGCAAGGGAGGCTGGGAAGGCCTATGAGTTCACATAGTGGACCTTCTCTGTACACTACTGACTATTTTATTAAAAAAAGTCTTCTCAAGAGAATCTAATACATAAAGCCTGTATAAATCAAGGATGTAATATCAGGTGGGAAAAGGTTTTGCTTTTTTCCCCCCTAAGAGTCTCTCTTCTCTAGGGCAATAAAAATATTATTAAACTAACCGTCCTCCAGAGCCTCGAAAAGACATTTTCAGTCTTTTCACATTAAAAAAAACCCTAGCATCCATAAGTCAATGTACCGGGCACCCACAGTTGCCCTTGGTTTACATCAGGGTTAAAAGGACTCATGATCTCTAAAAAAGAGATTTATTAAATAAGTGGTAGTTGCTTAGCCCTGTTCCAGTAAAGTACAATCAGCAATCCACTTAAGCACACAGTCACGTCACATTTGGCTTCAGAGGGAAGCAAGCATTAAGTGCTTCGCTACACTGCAGCTTCAGCCCCTTAAGTTTAAGATTGTTTTGGGTGTATCTGGGTACCCAGGTGGGGTGACCTGACTGCTTTTAATTACTCCCATCTTAAAAATAAATAAATAGTATTAATCTATGCACCACATTTCTGTTTTGCAAAACTAAAGGGATACTCCAAGAATGAAAAACTTGTGGAGTTTTTTATTGTTTAAAAACATTTTCTCAGTGATTGAAGGAAACAGGGTGGATAGCCAAGAAGAACATTAACGTACTTCATTAAGCTGAAAATCATACCTGCACTGGGGCTTTATTTCCCATTGGTTTTACTAAAACCAAGAGCCCATGCTGTAAGAGCTCAAAGACTGAACCTTCACTGCACTCAGACTACACTACTCTCAAATGGGAGAAGTTACAGCCATCTAGCTGTGAGAGAGTGGTATAAGACAGGCATGTTATTCAGACCTTGTAAATGCAACACAAGTGTGCGGAAGTACAAGGACAGAGGAATGAAGGTTAACAGTGGGATGAAAGTCTCCTAAATTCTGCGTTCTGAAACATTAGATTTGCAGTGCCCAACACCGCTTGGTGCGTACCCACAACAGAGATTTTCCATCACCCTTGTTGACTGCTCCATGTTCTGCTTGAGTTCTCATTCAGAAAGGCCAGCTCAACAGCACATATGAAAGGGCATGTCTGAAATGTCAGGCTCCCATAGACTTCAATAACATTTGGAATAGGTCTCAAATCATTGTCACCTACAACAGTCTTCTAAAACACATGAACTGGAGAAACCAAAGAGACCATGAACCAGTGCTCTCCCCCACCTGGACATGAGAAGTTACCAGATAGCCCCTCGCACTATTATTTAGGAAACAGTAATTTCTCAGTATGCTTAGGTAACTCACGTGATATTGCAGAGGATTACCATTTCAAAATGGTCAATCTTAACAGCAAGGCACTTGTTCAGTTGTTAATTATGAACAAACCCCTGCAATTTTCAGAAGAAGCAGAAGCCATGAATGCACATACCTGGGCCGGATTCTTCCGGAGTAGGGCTGCAATCTGCACAGAAATGGAGGGGCAACATGCATGATTAAAGAGCAGCAACACAGTCTAAACACAAGCAACTCAAATGCTCAATTCCAGGGTTCTCAAACACTTTAGCTGAGTGAAGAGGAGCTAAGCAGAGATACTCCTTTGCCTGCAGGCACCAAGGGCATGGGCTGTCTCCTCCATTCCTCCTGATCAGAGGAACACCCGGATGGGGGCTTGGAGGAAAGCCAGTACCTGCTAGCTCAGGTGCTCTCTGTGGATTACCAGCAAGCGCACTGTCAATCCCCAGCAATCCACAGGGCACAATTTGAGAACCACTGGTGTAGTGCAATTATAGAATAAGCTGGCAGTAAGGCTGCTAAACAGAATAGCAAAAGACTAGCAGTAAGTTCAATGCACTTAACAGAAAATGACATTAAGGCACCCACAAGTCAAAGGTAGTAAAGAAAAAGTACTTTGCTATCTTAGACAAATCTCGGTTATGTAATTTCTGAAATAGTTAACAAAAGCATTAGATTGTATATTAATGGGCTGAAACCTCACCAGTGAAGCCTGTGAGTGTTCCACACTCACTTTAATGGGAGGAACAAGCTGTCAGATGAAAATACACTACAGTACAATGCAAACAGTAAAAAAATAATACATACCCTGTTATAGCAAGTCTTGCATTAATGAAAAGTAGTTTACTAAGCTAACAGGATTTAAAATTCTGTTGTTTGTATCTAGATTCACCAGTCAGTGAATTACAAATTTGAAAATAACAACAAAAAATATCAAATTCAATTGTGTGCGTTAGGACAATCAGCTGAGCTAGACAATCCAACATAAAAACCTGTCAGTAAATTAAAACTCACCATGTTCATTAAAGAAGCTATATGCCCCCATGCAATTTTAGCAATGAGTACCTATGCCTATAACGAAACTAAATGTTAAAAGAATTTCTTAAGTCTCCCTTCTACTATTTTAGGCAGTATTTTCCTTCACAAACATTTGTTTCTAGAGAGATCCTCTGAAGTCCTTCAATAACATTTTACTGTCTCCCTCTTACCATTTCTAGAACTATCTTGGTTTGTTGTTTTTTACATTGCTTTCAAAAAAAACACCAACGTTCTTTTTTGCAAGTCTGCTCTCTACTCAGTGTCATTTATTCAAAATTCAGAATTACTAACATAAAAAGTGTTGGTTCTTTGAATACATGACAAGAAAAAACTTTAAAATGTTGTGATTCTGAGCTGAGAGAAAGGATCTTCTTTGTCACTGAACTATTCCCATGATCAGTTGGGGAAAGTGACAGTGAAAGGGAATTCATAGAATCACAGAATGGTTTGGGTTGGAAGGGACCTTTAAAGGTCATCTAGTCCAACCCCCACCCCTGCAATGAGCAGGGACATCTTCAACTAGATCAGGCTGCTCAGAGTCCCGTCCAATCTGACCTTGAATGCTTCCAGGGATGGGGCCTCTACCACCTCTCTGGGCAACCTGTGCCGGAGTTTCATCACCCTCATTGTAAAAAATTCCTTATATCTAGTCTAAATCTACCCTATTTTAGTTTAAAACCATTTAACAGGCCAGATATGGTGTGGAGTCAAGGAAAGGAACTTAGTGGGAAAATTCCCATTGATTTCAGTAAGATCAGGGTTTTTTCGTAGTATTGAACCTGTTCCTCTGTCAAAAATACTGACCACTAATTAGGAACTACATCTGATGAGAATGTGATCAAATATTCAGATTTCCCTGGCTTACAATAAACTTCCCAAGTGCAATTCAAATTGCTCATTAAGACTGACGAACAATGTTTGCCCCAGAAATCTACCTAAGAAACAGGATTCTCTCTAGGATTTTTTAAGTTACATTCATCCAACATTGGTTGACAGTCAGACTTCAGATCTAGTCCTTACACTTAGGAAGCACTGGGAAGCAAGCCCCTTAGCTTTAAAGCTGAAGTACCAAGATCCAGAGTAGATTTAAAAGATTGACTGAAAAGGAAAGAAAATGATTTTTTTTAAGATGCTTACAGCATTGAATTGTCTTGGGAAAAGCTTCTGGTATTACCCACCAAAGATTTTTCCTATTCTTTTTTAATATTAAAAGCCCATAATTTTTAATCATTGATATGAGGTGCATACATACAAAACTTTATGTAAATTAGCTAGCAAACAAAAACATTTAAAGTTATCAAACTGGTAGAAGAAATTTAGTCAAAGATTAATAGCAAACACATTCTGAAACAAGAACCAATTCTCCTATTCCTTTATAATACACAAAAATGTCAGTTTAATCTAGAAAAACATGGCCATTTAAGATACTGAGCAAATCATATGTAACATAAACAAAGCTACACAAAAATGTATTAACATTTATTTTTACTTCCTTCTTGCTTTCTTTTTCTTAAGGTACTGCCTTCCACTGCAACATTAACAATGGGATGGACATGAAGTCACAGACACACGTAAGGGACAAAGGGCCATCAAACAGTAAGACAGAACAGGAAAAGGAAATGAAAACACAAATCTTTCTAGAGCTTTTTTTTGAAATTGAAAAATCTTTCTAGAGCTTAGCTTGGCACACCTGCTCTATAAAGTGGCCAAATCATAGTGACCACATGTAAAGAATGTGAGAATAAATCAAGTAAGTACATATGTAAATTAAATAATTCTGAAATTTAATGCACGGCTGCAAAACTGTCATCCTAAATTGATAAGAACATCTTTCATTCACGTGCTCATGCCATTATGCTGGATTAAATCCAGCACCCACTCTACCTCAAATTTTGATAGGATTATTCCACTGAGAGCTTGCACTGACAATTCCTACCTTCCACCTATAAGAAGTCCAACTAATCGAGTGCCTCAGCCCCATAGCTTTTGACAATTTTGGTTACAATTTGCTTTAAACTCCAGTAGGTTTATCCAAGCTCAGCTCAGTATAACAGGACTTCTTGGCTCCCCTCCTGTGCTTTGGCAGCCCAGCTGGGACCATTAGTGTTGCAGTAGTGCCTGCACTTCTCTCATGTTCTATTCATCACTGCAATAAGCTTCAATTGCTGCAAAGAAGCTGAAGCCAACAGGAAAGCTACCAGAGGTGGTGTTTGACATACACTAGCCCAAACACCTGTTTTACCAGCTTAAAACACCCAGTGTGAAAACCAAATGCCACTGTCATCAATGGATTTGGCAATGATTTCAGTGGGATCAGGATTTCAAAATAAGTAATGGGCTTAGCAGCTCCCAGTATACTACAGTCCCTTTCTGCCTGACATCAGTGTTTAACACCACCACTGAACTAAAAACACACGGAAGGACATAATGGAGGCTTAGGAATGATGCCAGCGCACAGCAAGAGAGCAGCAGTGAGAAGCAGTGTCTGGCATACGCACTTGTCTTTGTGAGAGAATGGCATGCACAGGATGGTATGGATGAAGGTGGTGGTGAGGATGATGAAGATGGTGAGGACTCATTTAAATCTTCTGGATTTATCCAGTAGGCACGAGTGTCCCGATTACCTTTCTTACTAGTACAGCTGATGTCACACTGGAAAACATCTTCACAGCTGTCACTTTGCAAGCGCTCCTTCTGGAGAAGTTTGTCCACTCTCTGTATAATACACTCCAGACTTTTGTCAACATTCAACCAAACTTTCTCCTTAAAAGAAAACATTTCTTTCTCAATTTAAAAAGAAAAGAGACATTGGGTAACAAATCCCCTGGCAATGTATTCCCTCCCATGATTCTAGTCACAATTCCTTTGCAAAGTTTCCTTTGGGCTATCCTGTTTACCTATGTGCACACACAAACTCTGGATATCTAAGTAATGTATACCAGCATGTCAACAATATGTAGCGATATGACTAGCATGATAAATTGCAAAGCTATTTTCTAAGTAAATTTGTTGAACAATTTTAAGTGCCTCTTCCTGCACTATTATTCCAATTTCGAGTTGGCACTATCGTTTATTCATGAAACTCATGTTTGACATAATAATTGTATACCATCACGCATCTTTTTTCCTATATAACTCAGTGAATAAAGATAAAAATACTGTATTGTATTACTACCTAAATAACTGAGTTGCCTTTATTCATATCTCATTACTGTGAGTTTGACTGTAAGCCAAAGTATGTCAAAACAATTAAAACTAGCAAGGATCCATTTCCAAAATGAATTGGATCTCATTTCTAAATTGATATTTCACAATATTAATAATGGTTTTAATTAATCTGGACTACTTTTGAGATTTAATTCACTTCTGTTTATATTACACAATGACAGAATTTACACAGCCCAATTTTCATTTCAACTGGCAGTGTGGTAAGGAAAACCATTTAAATTCTTTGTGCAAACAGTTTTAAAATGCCGTCCATAATCAAAACAGAGATGGACTGCAAGTTCTAAATATTTAGATGAGAATAAAACCCAGGAAGGCTGAATTCTACAGCTAACATATGCAAAATATGCTTTATCTTGGAGAAGTATAAAAGCCCTCTGTAGTATGGTCAGGTTTTTTACTTTAAAAGCTATTTACTTTCCCTTGGAACCAACTTCATATGCACATACTGCAACAATCTCTGCTGTTTGGGAGATCCAAAAATATTTATTAAGGCCTGTTTGGATCCCCAGGCCAAGGAGTAACTGAGCATAGGATGGAGGGAGCGTCTTTGCTAGTTGACCAACACCTTCAAAACATTCATCCCATGCCTATCTGATGAGCAGTTACATACCTTATAAACAAAAGAACACAACAAACAAAAACCAAAAAGAAGAAAATATTCATTACTCCACTAAGCAGACATACCCATTCCTCTTCATGCCAATCCACCTGCAGAGAAGATCGGCTATTTCTTCCTGTCCATCTGGCCACAAGTGTATCTTGATCATTCCTCAGCATCACTTGCTCCCCTTCTCCAGAGGTTGGAGATGCTTTTGAAGCTATATAGTCTGGCCTTGCAGCATTCAGTCCATGTATTGAATTTGCCAACAGCTTGCAGTCACAGACTGTGACAAGTTGCCGGGTCTAAAAAACAATAAACCCCCTACATTTTAACCTTTTCATTATCCTGTACACAATTTATACTATATTCCTTCTCAGAAAGAAAAAGAAGAACTAGTATTGTTTAACTCCTAAACCATTGTTCAGGGGTCTCCAAGGTACCTTTAAAATCATTTTACAGAACGGCCTTAAAAAGCAACATAGGATACCAAAACACAAATGGTACATTTCCAGAGTCTGTACTACTATACTAACCTTGCAATTGTTGAAAAATTCACTAACACATGTGCAATTCACCTTTATTTGCACTTCACTTTCCATTTGATGAAAGCTTACAACAATGCACAGACATTGTTATATCCTGCACAATAGTTTCCACACCAGAGAGACCATGCCTACCCTCCACCATCCTGCCTGAAATTATAAGACCTAAGAGGAGGGCTGAAGATATAACCCCTAATCAATACAAATTGTTCCCTATCATATTTAGTGGTGTTGTATTAAAGGATTTCTGTAAGTTACGTGAATATGAAAAGCATCTGGCCTGCGTGTATATTTAAAAAAAAATCCCAACAAACAAGCCCTTACTATGTTACATATAGACAATGTCCAGCTGTAGACAATCCCGTAGATCAATTATACACAATGTACTCATTGGTAGTGAATATTATAATAAATAATACATTTACATGTGGTCACGTTATTTTTTGCACCCTACAAAGTGGTATGCATATCCCCTCCACTAGGACAATTTATGGCAAGTTAATTGGCCATTACTGTCATTTACAACCTTCAGACCTGCTTCAGGGACTGAAGAGTTCAGTAAAACTGTATTTGGGTTTTGTCCCTCTAAATAAGATTGTGTTCAGCTGCAGGTTCAGTCTGGGTTCTGTTAGCACCCATCAAGAAATAACTGATTCAAATCACTATAATTCAAGCAAAGGCTGTGTCAACATTATTCCTTATTTCACCAGTGCAAAACTACAGAAATGTTTCAGTTACTTAAGTTTTCCCCAGTTGCTGCTGCTTGACAGATGACTCACAGGAACATTAAAAAAAAACAACCAAACAAAAAAAGCGCGGGTGATTATGGAGAAAAGGGGAAAAGGGTATAAAAGAAAGTAAAAAATGCACATTTCTGAAATACGATGAATGAACAGAAGGAATCAGAGGACATTGCACTCTACTGTACTCTCAAGAGGAGGTGAAGGCAAGAGTGTGAAAAGTAGGAGACTGAAAAAAAAAGCAGCAAATTTTAAAGGCTGGTCTCATTTTGCTTTTTCTTTAGGACCGTATGTAGAATCATAGAATGGTTTAGGTTGGAAGGGACCTTGAAGATCATCTAGTTCCAACCCCCCTGCCATGGGCAGGGACACCTTCGACTAGACCAGGTTGCTCAGAGCCCCATCCAACCTGGCCTTGAACACTTCCAGGGATGGGACCGCCACAACTTCTCTGGGCAACCTGTTCCAGTGCCTCAACACCCTCATAATGAAAAATTTCTTCCTGATATCTATTCTAAATCTACCCTCTTCCAGTTTGAAACCATTACCCCCCATCCTAGCACTACATGCCCTTGTAAAAAGTCCCTCTCCTGCCTTCCTGTAGGCCCCCTTCAGATACCAGAAAGCTGCTATAAGGCCTCCCCGGAGTCTTCTCTTCTCCAGGCTTAACACCCCCACCTCTCTCAGCCTGTCTTCACAGGAGAGGTACTCCAACCCTCTGATCGTCTTCGTGGCCCTCCATGTTACAATACACTACTGAACAAGGCAAAATAGATGTTTCAAGAAAACCTACTAAATATATAATCATAGAATCATTTACATTGGAAAAGACATTTAAGATCATTGAGTCCAACTGTAAATCTAACACTATCAAGTCCACCACTAAACCATGTCTCTAAACACCACATCTACACATCTTTTAAATACCTCCAGGGATGGTGACTCAACCACTTCCCTGGGCAGCCTGTTACAATGCTTGACAACCCTTTCGGTGAAGAAATTTTTCCTCATATCCAAATTTAAACCTCCCCTGGTGAAACTTGTGGCTGTTTCCTCTCATCCTTCACTTCTTACTTGGGAGAAGAGACCAACCCCCACCTTGCTACAGCCTCCTTTAGGTAGTTGTAGAGAGCGATAAGGTCTCCCCTCAGCCTCCTTTTCTCCAGGCTAAACCACCCCAGTTCCCTCAGATGCTTCTCATAAGACTTGTTCTCCAGACCCCTCACCAGCTTTGTTGCCCTTCTCTGGACACGCTCCAGTACCTCAATGTCTTTCTTGTAGTGGGGGGCCCAAAACTCAGAGGTGCGGCCTCACAAGTGCCCAGTACAGGACAATGCTCACTTCCCTAGCCCTGCTGGCCACACTATTCCTGATAAAGACCACGATGTCATTTGCCTTCTTGGCCACCTGGGAACACTGCTGTCTTATATTCAGCTGGCTGTTGACCAATACCCCCAGGTCCTTGTCTGCTGGGCAGCTTTCCAGCTGCTCTTCCCCAACCCTGTAGCGCTGCATGGGGTTGTTGTGACCCAAGTGCAGGACCCAGCACTTGGCCTTGTTGAACCTCATACCATTGGCCTTGGCCCATCAATCCAGCCTGTCCAGATCCCTCTGTAGACCCTACCCTCACGCAGATCAACACTCCCACCCAACTTGGTGTCATCTGCAAATTTAGGAAGGGTGCACTCAATCCCCTTGTCCACGTCATTGATAAAGATATTAAACAGAACCGGCCCCAATACTGAACCCTGTGGAACACCACTTTTGACCAGCTGCCAACTGGATTTAACTCCATTCACCACAACTCTTTGGGCCCTGCAATCCAAGCAGTTTGTTACCGAGTGAAGAGTATGCCCATACAAGTCACGAGATGCCAGTTTCTCCATGAGAATGTTGTTGGAATACAGAAAAAAGAATACACTGTGCTTCAGTGTGGAAACTTATTGTTCTCCTACCTTGTCTGCTAGGATGGCGAGTGTTCTTTCAAGGCCATTAGCTGATCTATCCTTGGCAGCTCTTGAGAGCCTTTCTGCATAGTAACTGACTTGCGTTTTCAGGGTGTTGATTTGTGCAATGATTTCCTTTGCTCTAACAATGTCCTGTGGGATGTATATTATAGACTGGGAACCTGTTGAAGTGCTGAAAAAGAAAGACTGATTTTAGGGGAAAAATTGATCTAGCAGTATAAACATTACAGTAGCATGCTGGGGAATTAATGGCAGACAACAAAAATTTACCTAAGCTAGCAATCAACAGTGAAAGGCCAGTGGGCAATTGCACAGCAGGAACATGATCCTACAGCCTTCTCTGCCTTTTCTGAAAGCATTCAGATGCAGATCTACTAATCCCTTGTGCCAAGGGACAGTGGGCAGAATTTGTATACCAGAGGGACAGTTTTGCTGAGGAGAATGTAGATGATAGATTTTGCCATCAGAGATAGAACCACGGTTTACAGATATAGCTTGCCCCACTCTCCCTCTCCTTACGACACAGACGCTTCACTGAGGCCTGGATTACAAACCTGTTTTATCATATAGCTACTAGCACCATGAAAAGAAAATCTGCACTCCTTCTAACACACAAATGCCACCCAGATCCGTAATGCAAACACAACAAAAATGTATTAACAAAAATCCTTCTGTTAGTATATTTTTTCCTCTATTGCAGGCTTGATTGAAGTTACACCAGCAAAAGCAATCTTACGACATATAAAAGACAATGTACATCTCCAGGCTAAATCCAAGGACTCTGTCCTTGGTGTAGCTTCTGTTACAACACACTTTATACTAAACTAAGGACGTGATGCAAGTCTCCCTATTATAAACTCAGCTGTAAAAAGCAATACCAAATTTTGTCCTTTCCCAAATAGTAAGGGAAATGAACTATAGCAATTAAACATATCTTTATATTGGGATAGTGCAGCTCCACTAAGACTGCTTACTTGGCAGTGGAGGAGAATAGTCTATGTCCTCTAAGTTTAGATGCCTACAGAAGTTGCTTATACAGTCCAAGACAGATGCTTGGACTCCTTCTGTAACTGCTGGAGAGAGAACAGCACTTCTAAAGGGTAATTTAATCCTACTTGAGAAGAGTTGTTCACAAAAGCTGCCTTTTAGCTTAGAAAATTCCTTTAAGCTGAAGTTGTGCTTTTAGCTAACTATTTGGAATCAACCCACCACTGCTCCCTTTGCCAGTCAATATGATGGTTTCTTTCCTCAGAGTAGGAAAGCTATACATAGATCAGGCCTCTACATCAGCTCCAGTTGTGACAAGTGTGATGCCCATGCATGACGTGGCATCAAGCATGAGGTGACACCAATTGCATATTATCTTAATTTTACTCATTTTCTCCAATCATGAATGGCTTCAACACTGTAACAGCACAGAAGAACCTACTGTCTGCACCAATCTCAGCACTGTTTGATGGACACAGCTACACTTGACAGACTACACAGAGAGGATTTTCTTTTCCAGGCACAGTTACCTCAGATCATGACCTCTGAGGAATGTGAATTCCTCTGCTACCCCTAGAGCAATGATGCTAATTTCTGCAGCGCGTCTACGATGTAAGACAGGAGGGTTGCATGGGGCATGCTTTAAAATCATTGCCACAAATACCAATTCTTGTCCCTTAACTGATATTAAGGCAAGGGGGGAGCTTAATCCCAGTATCTGCCTGAGCTCCATTACAAGAAAAGATGGGGGATTTTCAAAGGATACAATGCAGAAGTGATTATTGAAAGCATTTCCTTATTTGTGTCCCTCTGGTCACCCACCTGAGTGGAGCAGAGAACAACCACTCCCCAGTACTGCTACACCATACAGCAAATTAATCTTGGCTTTTAGGACTTTCACTGTACATGATTTGTGCTCTCTGTTGACTAGTGATCTTAGAGACAATTCCTCTGAGCAATTTCATCCACAACAGTGTGGTTAACATGCATAAAGACATATTTGGCAGGAATGGCCATGCAGCATATTGAAATCTGATTTAAAATTATTACATTTTTAATCACAAACATTTGCTGGGATGATCGGGGGAAAAATTATGGTGTAAAGTTCACATATATTTACTTTCCAACCTGCAATTGCTTTTTCAAATGAACAGCTCTCATTGTACTGTATCAGCAAACTGTAAAACAGCCTTAAGCTCTCAGTGAATTAGGGGTTCAACCTTCAATATGAGTAATTTAGAGCAGAATTTCTGTGCTGTTGAACCATCAGTAATGTTTCCTTTTCATAGCACTGAACACCACAACATGAAGAAAAATAAACAAAAGTTATGTGAAAATGTTTAAATGAAGCCATGGGTTACAAAAAATATAAACCATGCCCAATCTATCACCGTAAAGATATAAAATACGTAGAGTTATCTTAATTATGTTCCACCTCTGGCAGAAAGTTTCTCTCTCCAGGCAGTTTTCACTGGAAATAACAGAGGAAAAGATATAAAATTCTTGTGCTCTGATCTTCAGCTTTCTAACATTTATGATCAGAGAGAGCCAGGAAGCTAGCTGTTCATTACAAACAAACATTGCAGATGAAATGAAAGTCATTCACACATCATGGTCTACAAAGCAGATACAGTTACTTTGAGCACAATTAGGAATGCCATGATGCATGACATTAAAAAGCCCTGCACACTTTAAAACACACCACATATTTGCCAAAGAAAAGAAAGAAAAGAAAAATAAAACCCAAAGAACAGAAACCCTCTCTGCAGAACGCTCAGAAACAGAAAACTCACCAACACTCCTCATAACTGCTAAAAAAACAAAAAACCAAAATAAAATTAGCAGATTGTTAGCAAATACCAAAAGCAGAAAACAAAACAAAGAATGTTTGAGGAAATAACTTATTTGAGTCATCTTTTCAACAAGGCAGGTACACAACAATAAAACTTGTAAGCAAAAAAAACACAGATTGCCAGATGCCCATGTGTTGTATCAGGGAAATGTTGTGGATGCACCAAGCATAGTTTTGCCAATGAAAGGAAAAAGAACTGAATGATATCTATGTAACAATGAAACTGAGGAGATGGATCTCAGTTCTACTATACTGGCTTTTATGATAACATAGACGTACTTAAAAGGAAAGTTATTCTTCAAATGCTGAACCAGCAGTTTTCATGGACCCAGAAGGAACAGTTCTGTAAAGCTTAGAGGAAACGTACTGGATAGAAATTAAGCTCTCCAATCAG
The DNA here is from genome assembly GCF_000708025.1 of Charadrius vociferus. Classification (NCBI taxonomy): domain Eukaryota; kingdom Metazoa; phylum Chordata; class Aves; order Charadriiformes; family Charadriidae; genus Charadrius; species Charadrius vociferus. The sequence goes on along the minus strand of NW_009647874.1, from coordinate 5,053,840 downwards.
CTTAATTATCAGGGAGAAGGGGAAGAGACAGGAACTTAGATATTGCAGGAATGAGGCCCACTTCAGTAGCTAGAGTGAGCCTAGCATACGAGTGTTTCCAGGATTACGGTTTCCTCTAGTCCCATCCTAGTGCACTCTTTAAGTCAGGAATAATTATGCTAGGCATATGTTTGCACCAATTTTTTTATCAGTACATATATGACTGATGTTCACGGGATGCTGCTATTCACTTCTCCACTGCTAAAATTAATTCTGCAGTTGGCAGAGACTGGTTTCCACATCACTCCCTCCTCCCACCAGCTCCATATCATACAAATCCTTTCTTGGAAGGGTATCATCAAGGTCTCCTTTTCCCTGGCTACAATGATTCCTTGTCCTGCTGCTCTCATTGTTCCCTAAATTCTCCATACTGCAGCAAATGTAATGCAGACCCAGAGAGCATTATCTCTTCCTCGGGAGCTGGAGTGGGTGCTGTGCACATATGTCCTTTAGCATATGTGACCTTCCCAATTTCTGTCCTTCCCTCTAATACACATGATTGCACTTCCAGAGAGGTCACTAGACAGTCCCTGAAGACAGGACTGTGGAGGTCAAGTATCCTGCCTGTAGAGCAGAGTGAGGCCAGATTCAGAAGCTTAATCCGTGTATAAACCTTGAGGCAATGCAGAAAAGTCTCCAGCAATAGTCCCAGAACCCAAGTCATCAACAAGAATTTGCCTATCATGCACAGCTGTTCTGTACTGGAGTTCAGCAAGAGGACCTTGAAGCTACGAGAGGGGTGAAAGTCTCTTGAAAGTAATGGGTTGAAACCATGATGTAGTGCATCTGAGGAGGTTCTACAGACAAATTTTCTAATCCACAATCAGACAGAAACCAAACCCAACACCTAAAATAGCTAAACTAAATGAACCAGCAAGTATTCATTTCACTAAAAAGACTGTTAGAAAGAGCCCATCAGTAAACAAAGAAATATGTTAATATAAAGGGAGAACTGTTTTCTCTCTCCTTTGGAAAAAAAACATGGAATAATCTTCACATTGTATAGTAGAACTATTGAATGAAATGCAACAACAACATAGAATGGAGTGATTTTCCAAATCACTGGGCATGGACTAGGAGGAAAAGGCACGATAACAGCTGACACAACAACTTTTCTACTTACTGTTTCTTTGCCTCTTCAAATTTATGCAGCTTTTTCCGCAAGCCACCTGATTTAAAGCCTTGACAATGAGCTGCTGGTGCTCCTATGGTGACTATGTCGTAGTTCTGATCTGGGATGGACAAAAATGACTTACAAATGAAAGCTTGTAATCTTTACTGTGGACAAACAATTGTGGAAATTCAAACACTACTCTGAAAGTAATTTTTGTAAAACTTTGTGCCAGTATTTTGAAGGACATGGAAAAGCGAATTGTTTTAGAGGCCCTGGAAATCCATCAAGTACTTTTGAGGTGGAAGAACTATATTTGAATGCAGGTCCTCTGTTTCTTAATCTAGGAGACTGACAGTGAAAAAGAAGCCTTGCACATTGTTTTTTACACAAAACCTGCTATTACTGGGTTCCCCCACACGGATACGTGGGACCAGAGCATGTCCATTGTTAGTGGGAATTACTGTTAAGAGAAGGGAAAACAGATTATTTATGAAGAAACAAGCTTGCCGTGAACAAACTGGTTTAATTTTGCATAACCGTACAAGGTGGTTGCAGAGAAAAAGTGCACAAACAACAGTCAGAACCTTTGCTATTCTGCTACAATTCAAAATGACTGGAAGGGACACAGCATCTTAATCCAATCTATTCCGTAGTACGAAGGCTGACTTATGTCACCTAGGATACAGTTAACACCAGAACCTAGTTTTGCCACCTGCAGAATAGCATTAATTATACTTACACCTCTTCTTTTGCAAAGAGATTTGGAATCTGAGGATAAAAGGTGCTACAAAAATGTCAAGTAGCATTAATAACACAGAGCAGTAGTCTAAAGTTGGATATATGGTTGAGGATGGAAATCAAAAAATGAAGAGAAAAGTAACAGAATAAAGTGAAGAAAGAGAGAAAGAAACAAATACCTGATCCTCCATCATCCTGGACTCTCATTCTCTGTATATGTAAATTCGTAGGAACAAATTCCAATTTTTTATCAGCTTTCAAGCTGCTGGCTTTAAATGAAGGACCTGAGAAATGCAGGAGAAAAGTAAGCATAAAAACCCTCTGCTTATGCTACAACATTCAAGGAGCTTCATTCATCCTTTGCTATGTGCTGAAAGTAAAGCAGAGAAAAGAAAAGAAGATATATCTTTCTGTTACTGTTCATAATTGTTCTCTACTTTCAGGGTAAAATAAGAGAATGAATAAAGCAGACAAATATTGCCAGATCATTAGAAAACTCACAATAAATGTTAATAAAGAAATCTAAAAATAGCATCAAACTAAAACATTCTGGGTTCGCAATTTCAGAGAAGCACTAACAATCACAGTTGAAAAGTATCACGTTGTGAAAAAGAAATCACCTTTATACTGGTGCAGGTCAGTTAGATTTTCCTGATAAGTTAAAATAATTGTTTGGTACTGAGTAACTATTTGTCGACGAAGGCTTTCCCAACAAGGGGACAGTTCTCCCAGTTCTTCTAGTTCACAAACCCTAGGGGCATTGGAAAAAATAAAAAAAAAAAAAAGGAAAAAGAGAGGTGTTTAGCTCCATTGTCCACTTGACCAAGAACAAGTTTCACATTGTATCAATATAGCATGAACCTCAGCTGACACATTCTCAATTCACTCCGGTCTACCAGACTGGGAATGCTTCCAAACACACATCCCAAAGCACAGCTGTTGAGCTCTACCCCCAGATATATACATTCCTCACAGGCAGAATACACTGCATTCCCCGCAGAAGCCTCAGATGTTGGTGAAAACCAAAGCTTCCCACCTTTCTGTAGGAGCTCTCAAACACAACAGTTTAGAAGGCCAGGCAGGGAAAGTAAACATTAGTAAGGATTTGGAGAGACAAAAGAAGAGCCAACAAAACTTCATCTGAAATTCCGGATTTTAGGCATTCCAGTTTCACTGTAGGTTGAATAAGGGACAACTGGGTACTCTATAGATATGAACAGGAAAAGCCCTGGCTTTCCCATTACACCCTGACTGCTAGGTTTTCACTCACACATGGCAAACCTGTGTTACATATTACTCCCCAACAGCACTGCTGAGAAAATATTCAGTGTATTTCATGTCATGCTTGTATTACTGCCTTCTTGGATTAAGATATTATTTGGAATAAAGAAAGAAGGGAAAAAGCAAACAAGTCAACACCAGACACAGTTCAACAGCACATTACCCCAGAAAAGGTAGAACAATCATCTGTCAAAAGGATCCAGCAGTTCTTTTTGCAGTTCTCTCAATATATCCCCGATCCATAGTTTTAATCAATTGTCTGTATATAATTTAAGACAGCATTTCACAGAACAACTCCCACTCCACAGTATTTAGGATACTATCAAAAGGAAGCAAATTTCTAAGAAAAGCATCGGATTGATTTGCCAATAGGCAACAGCATAACCTATATTTATCAGTGACTTGGAAAAAGACACTTCCAGTTTCATCTTGTAAACTGCTTCTGCATAAGATGCTATTATGACTACCTTGTCAAACTCCCTGCTCAAAACTAGCCATGCATCTGAGTCCAGGTCTCCCTGAAGTAAATTCACAGCTTAGCACTTCAAGTTTACTTGTTTGTCCCATAGGGCTAAGACAGCAGGAGATGTGCATACCTAAATAATTAGGTAGTCAAAATATCCCCCTGGTTAGATGTTTCCTTTCAAAGAGCTCTGGCACAAAAGAGCTTTATGTAAGAGACAGCAGTTGTGATTATCCAAGTATATTTTAAAAGTCACCAGGATGTTAAGACAGAAGCAGCTGTGCTTGTGTCCAGCAGTCCTCTGGGCTGCAGCACACAGAACGGAGAATAGAGCGCTTGGCCAAAACTGAGAGATTCTATGAATACGAAGTGAGATTGTACATGTCATTGAGGGTCACCTTAACTGAACAGAGAGAAGGGAGTCTTTCACGCTAATTAGAGAAAAGTCCTTTGAGCCACTCAATTCAGAGCATTCAGTCATATTAGCAATCACCTGGGCTGTTATTAACCCTTAACTGTGCACGATATGTACCCATTGATCTCTATATGATTTTAGCAAGAGCCTCTGAAAGGTCACATTTCATGGCTAATGCCTTAAGAAACTACACTGTCCACAGTCCTACAGAAAGCCACATCTTTTTTCCCCATTCACCACAAATTCTCCTCTTATTATCTTTAAACTACATCCATCACAGATGGCACCTTCTGGGCAAGCTTGCCAACTCTTTACATTACTATGGCTGTACCTTATAATGAATAGGTGCTTTTAAACATACTGTGAGTAAAGCTGTACAAAACCAAAGATATAAAATAAACAATGAATAACCCATGTCTAAATGCATAATGGCACATCCCAAGCCCTCTCCATCAAGGTTGTAGCAGGCAAGATATAGCATTCACTCTCTAGAATCTAAGATCTGACTACTCTTACTAAGTGCATGTCACTAAAAAACAAAACTCAACAGCAGCCAAAAAAATTAAAATATCAATGTGAACTTTGGAAACTCAAACAGTTATGTCATGCATTAGTTTTTCCATGAGTTACAAAAAGCGACCACCATCTTCCTTTGAGAATTTATCAATTTTGCAAAATATGAAAATACCTGAAAGCACCATAGGCTTCTTCTGTCTGCTTATACGGATCAACACATGATTTTCTTTCACAGTTTCCCAGAGGAATTGGAATGTATTAATATAGGATAACAAGACCACCAAGTAGTTTTACTTTTGATTAAGGTCAGGCTTAGTTAGGTCTCTAGAAGCGGATTCAAACACAGCCAAAATAAAACCCCAACACTCAAAAATACAGCTAAAAATCTTTTACCATCCCAATCTTGGCTTTTATAAAGAATATACAAACCATTATGTTTCCAAACCACAGCCTACAAATGTAGGGAAGTAAAATTCAAATGACTATGTTGCCTGGAAGAGAGTTAATTGCTCCAAGAAAAAGCAAATTCAGAATAAATCTACAAAATGCTTAACAGATTTCTTTCTCCCTCCCACCTCCTAAAATGCGAAAAAGTCATTGCTGTCCTACAGTGTCTCATTTTACTTGCTTTTATTCTGTTTGCTTTCCATTCAAAACTACTCTTCTGAGTCTCAAAGCCACCTCTTAACTCACTGAGTGGAGCCAGTGCTCCTGTCATCTATCTTTGCTTTGCTTTCATAGCACAGAAGTCAACTGACTTTTTCAAAGTTCACCTTCAAACTGATTTGGATTTTTCTTCTCTGTCTGGTACTGGAATTACTCATTCCACTCAGCTGATTTCTGTGTTGTGTCTATTCCTTTCTCAAAATTCTCAGCAGCTGGAGTTATTACTCTGTCATTTATAGTCTCATCTATCCAGACTTACCCCCACCTATGAAATGTTGAGATAAGTTTTATTTTAAATTCAACTTCATTTTCCTCTTTATTTTAAAAATAAACTGTTTAAAAACTAAATTGTATTTAAGTATCTAAATTATTATACCTATAAAAAGATAATGTATTCTAATGTGCTGGTCCTAATACAGTCACATGACTATGGAATAATATATTCTATGGCCTTATCAATACTTTTGCGAGAGGAAGAGATAACCCCGAACTGCAGCTAACTGCAGTATGATTTTATATGTTCACTATACCAACAATTCTCTCCTATCAGCACCTCTGTATGTTCATGTTACCATACACTCAAGCTCAAATATTATACTCTGACTTGAAATCTTACTCACTGTAACTGTAGAGTCAACAACTTGCTGCTTTTACCGTTTCTTTCTTCAGTGCCTCTGTGCATTAACACAGATCTATTCCTTGGTAACTCTGTAACAGCCATGTCACTGCTGTACTACTGCATGTGTAAACCAGCACAAACTCACCTTGCTGCATCTTCTTCTAGAAGAAGCTTCACAAATTGCCTAGGGATGTGCAGCGACAGGATGCTTTCAGCCATCTGCTCCAAGATTCTCAAGTGGTTTCCATCAGTGGTTGGGAAGCGATACATTCGGCAAATGGCACCACCAAACACTAAAGAATTAAAATAATGTTATTTAAGCACAGAGTTTGAGTTAAAAGTGTACAAAGTCTCTCCTTTTCTAAAGTAAATAGCTTTGATTCACTAAAGTGCTGTAACACACTGCTGTAAAGATCTTGTTTAACCAGGTATCGGTATAGCTTTTCCAAGCATGGTCATTCTGCAATGACCATTTTTCCAATGTTCACAGGAAAAGCCTCCAAGTGATTCAAAACACTGGTAAAGAAATAAAATACATACTCAACTTTTGAAATACTTGTTCTTCATTTTTACATACTGTGCATTTTCCTCTCATGCAATCATTTGCTGGAAAACTAACCTTTCTTCAAAATTATTTTTTTTAAAGCAACTGCTTTCCTCTGTCCCTTCCCTCATCCCGCAACGATTGCTTAGGAATAGGCTACCAAATTGCACGTAAAATTTTATACTACAGTCATCTCAATGACAAAAGTTCACTTCCGCTGTTTTCATTATACAAAATAGTGCTGATGATAAAATAATTTATTCTTGTATGACCCTCAAAGGTCTGCTCAGTCAGCAGCTTGTTCCTATTTAAATGAGACATCTGCTTAAATGCCCCGGGGCCACAGGCAGACAGCAAGAGATTAGCTTTTACTGATGCCTAAAGCTTACTTGTTACAGCCCACAGCAGCTTACCAGATTTCAGTAGCGCATCTTTCCGCAGTGAAGCATATTTGGATCTGATTCCTAAAGATTCTGTTAAACTTTCATCAACTGGCAACACAGTCTAAACAAAAACAAAACCCACAAATAGTAAAGAATAAAACCTCAGTGCCAGGGCAACATGCAGTGATGACCCGATTACACAGACTTGAAAGAAATATTCAACATAACAGGTGGTTAAAATAAATATTTCAAATATGTTTACTGTGGACAAAAAATACTGCAGGCTGAAATAATAAATCCACTTAAACCCTCCAATCTAAGCATTCCTATTTACTTCTACTGCATAGTTCAAAATGCTGTAAATGTTTTCATCCAGCCCTTCAACTACTTTATGTTAGCACAGCTCCAGAGTCCTTAAAGGTACTGCACCAATATGTGGCAGCTACAGGTCTCGCTGGATACAAAGTTATACTAATCTACATTGTGACTGTGATACACAGATAAGAGTGCAATCATCACCAGGGTATTCAGAACACAAAGTTTAAAGAATTAAACATACGTCTAGGCTGAGAAAGCATTATACATACCTGCCCTCAGATAAGTATTTGGGGATCAGAAAAAAAAAAAAAAAAATCCAATATTCAAGTAACCTGTTCAGTTTTATTAAAATTTTTTGAGTTGCCTGTGAAAATTCTGGAAACTCCCTGAGCATCCCCATTACAGCTTTGCTTAATGCCAATTCACAATGTGAACTGGAACACCACATCTTTCTGAAACTGGTTATCAGTGTGCCAAGTGTACTAGTGTACAGTACTGCAAGCCTACTCTGATGAAGGGCATAAGCACCTGAAGCTAAAGCTTAATCACTGCAAACTAAAATTTTCCGCAAGTCTTTTAACACCAAACATGAGCACCAAGAGCTCTGCAAAATAAAAAATTGCTTTGTCACCATTAGGCTGCTTTTTACAGTATTTTGAAATTGTAAAGCACTACTAAATATGAAGATGGACAGGAAAGTTGACGGCTTTTTTCAATGCTGGCAATAAATCTGCGTTTTTCTGAATTTGATACAATGCTTATACTCACCCTTCCATTAATTGTATCAGGCGATCTTGTCACTGGAGGCCTTTGATCAGTTTTTTCCTCCATTTGCCATCCAATAACTGTAATGTTACCTACACGGTCACTTTCAGCCGACCTGCAACAAACACTCTGCCTTGAGATTTTTTTGGAGGTGGACCTGTTTATCAACAAGGGAACACTTATAAAAGACTATTAATCTTCAAACTTAATGAACATTTTAAATAGGAAGCTTTTCTTGTTGCTTATTCCAACAAGAAAATTCTCCCCTCATTCTGCAGGGATGCTGTATAGATGTCCTAATTGAAGGCAAGCTAAAACTGTGCACGTGTTTCAACACTTCTGTAAAACCAGAAAGAGGTCAGATTTTACAATTAGCCTGTTGTAGGCAAAAGCAGCTTACATTGTGAACATTAACAGGGAGCAGATAATTGGATGTACATGCACACGCACACGCGTGTGTGCCTGTCCGTGTGAATGTCTGAAACCAAACTTTTTAACTCTCAACCTGAAGCCTGTTACTTGCTAGCTGCAACTGGTACAGTTGCAACCGGTAAATTTTGATAATGCATGGACTAAATAGAAGTAGCACATCCCAAATCTTCCACTTAATTGGGAAGTCTGTCAAGGCCACCAGCTAGGAGGCTGATCACATCTTCTGCATCTGCAGATAGACTGTTTAGATTGGGAAAACTGCGAGCCTGATATTCCAGAAAGAAAAGCTGACGCTAAAAAGAAGGATCCTAAAAAGTGCTCTAGGAAGAAGATGAAGCTTCTCAATGGAGGAAAGATCCCTGATGTGAGGAAGATCCTGGAGATCAGGGAGTTGCATGGAAACAAATGCCAGAGATCCCCAGGGACCTGGCCACTAACAGCTGAGACAGGTCACTAACAGCTGAGGAGCTGCACAGCACAAACTGACACAACTTTCTGCACCACTTTCCCAGATCAGCAGCCACCTCCTTGCTGGGGAGGGAAGCTGAGACCGTATGAACACATGACTGGGGGGGGAGTGAGTGAGTCAGAGACAGAGAATCAAGTGGGGTAAAAGCTGTAATCTTGATGGTTTTTAAATACACACCAGCACTGAAATCTACCACAGCTATCACTTATTATGTCTGATCCATGACACACTGATTTTGGCAGAGACTTTATGTTATTCTTTTAAGATAGATTCTAAATGGTACTTTAAGATTGATGTTTACATGTAAAAATATGCTGGGACAACTAAGACCAAAAAAAAAAAAGTCTCTGGAACATACAATTCTGGGGAGACAAAAGAAATAAGCACACAAGAGGACTACAAGAAAAGGTTTAAGTACCTAAATCATGCAGCATGTTTATAGACATTACTCAGCATCCAGCTTACAAACCTGACAGGTTATATGACAATGAGAAGACATGTAGGTATTCACAGACATTGATAATCAGAATATACTTGATATCAAAACAAGAGGGTTTAATAAAGTCCATTTTCAACTTAGTGATGGAAGAATAAATGTAACAGAATAACTATGTCTAACATACAACCATGAAACTCCTGCCATCACATTCCTTTTCTTCATCTCCCTCAAAACACCCTCATCTTCACACCTATGATAAATTAGACTATTTTACCCACCATTAATATCAATCTTTTGTTGCCTTTTCTGACTCCTTTCCCTCACCTGCTCCTCCCTATTAAATCATGTCATTTTTTTTCTTTACAACACATTGTGGAAAAGCCAAAAGACTTATTCATCTTTTTTCTTAGCATGAAAAGCTTTGCCCATGTTTTGTTAGTTGTGTCCGGGCTAAGAAATTTCTGCAAGTTTATCACAGCCACTGTTTCCAGTGCTGATTATGCTGATACTACTGACACCATCTTCCTCAGTCTCTCTGATTATGCTTACCCCCTTCAACTGACTTACCCTTGTCTTCTCTGACAGGGATGCCTGTCCTACTTTCAATGCATACTACTACAATGTGCATTTACACATCAGAGCGCTCTTTCCTTAATCTCACTTTGCTTTCTTCATTCTTTTCCAACCCTCTACTTAACTTTGTCTCACACTGGTATTCAAGAGTGTGGTTTGATTCCTATGATTAGAACTACTACCTTAAGGATTGGTATTAGATTCACACTCTCTTTTTCCTTCCCTCCTGAGTCACATTCCTTCCGTGGAAGTTTCCAATATAAATTAAACTAGAAAATTACATTAATCAGTATTGCTGTAATGTGACTCCTCCTATTCCTAGTGCATTATATGGATAAATAGACTATTTAGCAACAAATACACAATCTAGCAACAGACACGTGTTGAAACAGTAAAGCCAAGGTACTGCAAATAGCTAAGATAACCCTCTGTTTCAATGGGTTTCATTCTCCCAACCACAGGCTCTTTATACATCAGCACAGCTAAAAAAAAACTGTATTTTGTCACTCTACAGACACATACACTGAGGTGATAGGACGAAATGCACAAAAAATAAATGGGTCTTGACAATACTTTCTTGACTTGTAGAACTAGAACCAATGTCTGACATTACTTAACATGTTGCAAAGGTCTAATGGGTCTTGACAATACTTTCTTGACTGACATTACTTAACACGTTGCAAAGGTCCTGTTCTACATGTTTTAATTATCACACAATACAAAATAGTTTTTCCTTAACAGTGGCCTGGAACTAAAAAAACCAACCAACCAACCAAAAGGTTTTCATCACATCTCAGGGACAGTTTTTATCACATCTTAAGCATGCTTTCAAGAATTAAGAATTAATTCCTAAATGGAGGAGAATATTACAAACCTTAGTGTTAAGTGCAACCTGTGATTCCTCTCCTGAAGGAGTTCTTTTACAGTGAACATCCCAGAACCCAACAAATACATCTGAAAGATGAGCACCAGAATTGTAATTATTTACCTTTACAATGAACAAAGACTTTGTCCACAGCACTGAAGCCCAAAATACAATTATCATGCACAAAAGTCTGAGAACAAAAATATAATTACATATGCCCACACATAACTAATTAAAACCCTTTAAAATTTAATAAATTTGGTAATTTATCAAAAATCCTTTTTCTACTGGAAGACAATAAGCATTTTTCTTTCTCTAAGATTTCACTGGAGGCACCTCAATATATACAAGTTTAAGCCCAGCAATACAGGAACACTGAAAGCAATGACCGAATGGGGCTCAGACTGACTAGGTCAACACTTCACAGTCCCTCCCTGACCCAAACTTGGCTCCTCCTGAAGAACTTACCTCCTCCAGTCCTTTTTCCCCAGAGCCTCCCCATCAAGCACTGTACAGAGAGAGACAGCTTTACTGCCCCTGAGGAAGCCATGGGAAAGCAGGTATGTGGAGCCTGAAACAGTATTGTGGGCAACAGTATGAGAACAAATCATCTAAGTTGCCCACAAATCCAAGTAGTTACGTGGGAGGGCTAGCACTTAAACTTTTTTCAGTAAGGGAACAAACCTCACCCCTGAACAAAATCACTAAGGGCAGGGCAATTTCTGGAATTTAGCAGCTCTGTTCAAAAGGACTGTTTGGTTGTTTGTTTTTTTTTATGGGCCCAACAGGCCCGACATTTTGGCACAGGTTAGAGGCCTCAGTTAGGGGTGTTGTATCCCATTCATTATCTAGTTCAGTAAAGTGGTTCACAACATAAGAGAACCAGTGACAGGACCTCTTAATTTAAATCAGCGGTTCCCAAACTTGCTGCAGACAAGCCTTATTTGAGAAAACTGGCAATGCTCCCCATTGTACCATGGCATTTGTCCCTCCTTCTCCTACCCATCTTGCCTTCTCTAGGATCAATGCTGCTAACCCTTTGCTTTCTTCCACAAAAGTTACTAGTCTGATCTCCTTGCCTTTCATTTCCTTGCTCCCCACTGACTGGGCAGGCAACAGAATAAAGAAAACTTACTGTTCCCTGAGATCTATCTTTGACGTCATACACGGAGAGTTTGATTTGTGTCATTTGATTGATAAGAGAGTCTTGGAAAAAGGCAATGCTGCTTAGAAAGATAGGATTACTTGTTCCCTGTAATCATAAACAAAAAAGGCAAAAATTAATGCTAGGTGATATTTATTAGGAAGAAATGCTTCCTGTGTTAGCTTCAATTTTAAGTCTAATCCAGGCATACCTCTCCACTTACCTCAATAATTTCTGTCTGTGCATGCTTCGTCCAGAATGCCTGAGGAGGTGTAGTTACACTCACTGCTACAAAACTATTTGGTTTTCGATCTAGCGATGGAGTTAGCAGCTCACTGCAAGCTTTAGGTATGCAATAGATAAATAAATTTAGATTCGGGATCTCTTTCATATTGATGTAAGAGTCTGTTTTTATAAAAGCATATTATATACTATGAGCAATAAAGCCATGAGGGGCCTAATATTCATTCTACCACCACACTATAAAGGCAGACATCACTCACCTTTGTGCATGCAAATAGTAAGTGTGCAATCAGATCAGTCTGGCTCCAAGCTGTAGAGATGTAATTTAAACTTGTTCTCTACAAACACCTGCCTATCTACTCCCCTGGCACAGCTCATTAGAACAGCGTACATGCATAGGTTTTCGTCTGGGAATCTCATGAGCATGGCTGCATTTGATTTGAAGTCATGCTCCATTAAGCCCATTACCAAATGGCATTTTGCAATGAAGAACCAATAGAAGTGCTTGAACATTGATCAAGCAGCACTACTATGAGGAGAACTAGTTCATAATTGTAAAAGGACAGCAATTTATTTCCTCTAAAATGTTATTCTGAGTTTAACTGCTGGGAAGGGACTATGGTGAATAGGAAACAACCACCAAAAATTTCAGTGAGTGACTCTACACAATTACATTAAAATTCAGAGCCAAATTTTAGCTAGCTAGATACAGGTAACTACAGTGTGGTCCGACTCTGCTTCAGCTAAGTGCAGAAAATTAATTCTGAAATTCACCTGGGCAAGCAAAATGTATAAATGTACACTAAACAGCTTTGCAGTTCTAGATATTTTTAATTTATCTGAAAATATTTGAAGTACCTTATTCAGCTCTAAGGAGTTCTTGTAAAGATTATTACTCATAACACAATTATATATATATGACAAAATCTTCTAATTTTTCATTTCAAACATAGTGTTAAGAGCACAGCCTTCCAAATATTAGTGCCTTATCAAGCCAAGAAAACCAAGCCACAGTTGAAAATATGGACTGAATTTTCATGAAGAAAATATTTTTCATTTATTCTTCAAGTGAGGTGAGTCAATGCACAATCTTCTTGTCCAAATTTAACCATCTCAGAAATTAGGTCAGTTCTGCATCTCACAATATTACTTGACAGCAAAGACCACAGGTAAGAAGGCATGTGTAAAAGCTGGTAACTCTTAGAAAATATTCTGTCCTAAAATGGTGTTTGCAGCAAATCTTCCCTTTGCTTGAAGACCTGAACTGCTGATACACTGAGACCAAAGATCACTGTATCTTCACATAAACAAAATAAACATTTAAAATTAACATTCACATAGCAAACATTTAAAATTTTACAGGGCAGATGTTTTAATTACAGACTTTTAAAAACATCACAAAAAGAAACTGTTGGCTGCTTATCAAAAGATACTGGTACAGGCAGCAAGAAAACTGTACCACATCTCCATAAAAATCAAAGTAAAGTTTCAATCCTTACTATATGAAAGGCACTTCAAAATCAACAATTAAGAAACTTCACACACGCTCAATAGCAGGTATCATCAAAATTAGCATAAAAATCACTAAGCGTACCTAAACTGAACTCTAAAATAGGCTCATCTGGATCCTGAATGTTTCCTGTAAATCAGAAAAATTAACACAAGATTAGCCAAACATTGCTGTCATGTGAATCATTTCCTGAAGCTGCAGTCATACAGAGAAAGAAATTAAATTTTATAGAGAAAAAAATAATTAATTTAAAGAGCCATGACTGGTATTTAAAATATTTATTAACTAATCTTTGATATCTAAAAATGATTTTAAAAAGCTGAGATGAACTCATTATATAAACCATATTAAAATATGTAAAACTATGCAAGATTATATGGAATATGGGAATATAAAATGCCAAATCTCAGTAGAAAACAACAGAATTAAAGCCACTTAGTGTCTGAGCCACTATTAACTCCAAATTATTGAATCAGATATGACTCCTCGGTGATCAGTGAATAGGGAGAAGTTTGAAAGTACCTGTCTCTCCCACTAATCTAAGAAAAGCCTCTGTGGGTTACAATCCTAATTTACTCACCATTAAAGACGAGGGAGATAATTCTCAGATCCCTGAACCCTCTTGAAAATTTTATACAATGTCAAAAAGGAGGTTGCCAAGACTCTTTCTAGACCCTGACATTCTTTTGTTGTTTTCCCCCCCTGTTGCTTATTTTTGACTGATAAATGTAACTGCACAAAATCTACTTTAATTTCTTAGTTTTTTTTCTTCCCTCTCCAATTTTAACATTTTGTCTATTTTAGAAACAGTAAGTTTAAGATTTATTTTTTTTTTTTAGTATAATTCCTATATTTCATACCCTCCAGGTAACCAGACACATCCAAATCTTCTAGCAATTAAAAGAAAAAAACAACGGTAGTGCAAGGTAGATTCTGAAAGCAGCACCAGCGCAATAGCTGACATGAAGGTACATACCTGCTAGAGAAAGACCTAGCATGTCAGATGTGACATCAATGGTGGAGGCCCGTTGCACGGTGCGGGATTTTGCACCATGGCGGGGACTGTGTTCTCTTGCTGTCATTTTGTCATGAAGAACCCTTCTTTTCTTGCTGCTTGTCTTTACTGACGTTTGTCTTACAGAGTAGCAGAATGCAGCAGGTTGTCTCCAATTGCTATTCCTCTAACATAACCATGCTAAACAATAAAGAGAGAAAAACATACATCAGAATTTTAGGTCACTATCAGCTACTCTTCTTTTTAACAGCAGCAAACCTACTATCATAAAATTACCTCAGGTCATTCAAATAAAATGCTCAAGGCAGATCCAATGCACAGTAACTCAATTTGCATGTACATCTGTAGCATTTTACTGCAAATTGTTGAAGACTGTACCACATGTGAGAAAGGCTCTTCTGTCAGAGAATGGGGATTGAGAGAGACTCGTTAACAGACCAGCTGCTCTTCTCCTTTGTTTAAGTTATTAAACCATCCTTAATGAAGTTTCCTGGTTTTCATAATCCCTGGGGAGCACAAGCAAATTTGTCAGATGGGGCCTCTGTCTGCAGAGGTAGGACAAGGGATAAGGACAAAGGGACAATGGGTCGGCAGAATGCAGAACAAAAGGGCAAAAAACGTTGTTAGCGTCAGCACACTGTGTCATTCTAGGCTCTACTGCCATGAGAAAAAGATATTGAAAACTATAAATAAAACTCATTGGGCCAGAGCAAGGCTGAAATTCTGGGATGAAGATGTTAAAAAAAAAAAAAAAAGGGAAAAGGGGAAGCCTGCTTCTGTGCCACATGGCAGTGTCTGTGCTTTTCCTTCACCCTACGCTTCGTTGGTCTACAGACATCCATGACAGTTGTTCTTCCCCTCACAATGCCTATAAAGTGAAAGTTACAGTAGGAAAGAAACACAGAGCCTACAGAAAATTTGGTTACGTTTTTAAATGTGGTGTTTTGGTTTGGCTGATAAATTTGAATGTTCCTTCCGTCAGGCACATTAGCACCGCAGTTACAGAACTTTTGTATTTGTTTCATACTATTATGACAAACCCCATTCATTTAGGAAGTGAGATAAGGAGTTAAATCTGATAAACACGAAAGGTAGTAATACAGTGACTCATACCTTCACAGTAGCCCCTCATTCATTTTACAAAACATTTGAACCATGCTGCATAATGGGAGCATATTTTTTTCCTTTTAGGTTGATGGTCCTAACAATGGGCAAGATGCATTCTAATTAAATAAAGCACCTAGGTTTTACTTGTGTTTTAAATAGGCATTTTAAAACTGTCTGAAGGCCTCCAAAGGAACATTCAACCTGCCTAACTTAAGTTTCTGAATTTAACTAGTCAGCATCTCCCTCTGGAGGACTTCAAAAGAATCTCACTCTCCACAGAGAGCTCAACTCAAGCATCTTCTTAACCAGCCAGCACTAGTTCACTGGACATCTAAAATTCAGATGCAAGTTACGCATCTAAGACAACTGAATTGAACACAACCCTGGCCATCTACATGAGCTTAAGAATGAGATTTTAAAAGGGGAGCTCACACTAGGCAAGAAGGAATTTGGGCCATGTCCACCAGATGGGCCAGTCAGAACTCAGAACTAATAATTTGCCTTGGTGATTCAACTCAGGTTTATAGTGTCATAAGCCATTTTTCCCAAATAGGAAAAAAAGGAATTCTTGAGCAGAAGAAGCAGAAATTGATAGCTATGAACATCCTGTCCCCAAAGCTTTGAAATTCTGTGACAGCATACAAAACAACACCATGCTTATAGATAGAATTTATGACAGTCAAAAATTAGAGAAGGCAGTTTTCCAATTCATATGGAATCACAGAATAGTTGAGGTTGGAAGGGATTTCTGGAGTACATATAATCCAACTCCCCTGCTCAAAAGCAGGGTCGCCTAGAGCAAGTTGCTCAGGACTGCGTCCAGTTGGTTTTGGACAAGAATGGACTTCTCTGGCCATAACTTCTCTGGCTAACCTGGTTGTTCCAAAGTTTGCTCACTCACAGTAAAAAAGCTTTTCTTTTTTTTTCCTTCCCCCCATTTGACTCGTGAAACACCAGTCTTTCTTGAATAGTACTGAATGTCCTAAGATTTGGTCAAATAAACCTTCCCTCAAAATTCTTTGCCAGTTTCCAAGTCTTTCCATTCTAATTTCTTCCCCTTCTCTCAGCAATAGGTTTTCCTTGATTTGTTCTTTATGTAATGTGGCATTTAATGGTTTGTAAGTCCATTAAAGCTAACTGCCCAATGAAGCAGAAGAGCACTGACAAAATGTGCTTGCAGAGATTTAGACAGGATGCCATAGCCCTTTCCCTCGAATCCTACAAATACCTTATTAGAGAATAACTACCATGTTCACGTAGGTACAGGTCAGACAGCAGTTAGGTTAAAGAGTCCAGTTGTTTTTCAGCTAAAATCTCTAGTTGCTGACATCCTTAAAAAGGTTCAAACCTTGAGAAGTTAAAATAGGGCCAGGTATTTTCTTTGTTTTGAAACTATTTCTGTTTAAATATTACTAATATTAATTTTCCAAGTCTCTCTAAGTTCCCAACTATTCATTTAAATTGCAGTGTTAATATCTCACCTAATGATACATTTTTAATTTACTGACACTGATTATACTTACAGAGGGCTCTTTTCCTCAGGTGTGGAGGGATTTTGCACATTGTAACATCAGTTAAGTCCACATCTAAAAAATTAACAAAATAATCAGCATAAATAATCAAACTTTTTACACAGCACAAATCACAACCAACAGGCAGGTACCATTCTCAGATTAACTGTAAATTTAACTTCTGATTACTAGCTTTCACATTAAAGTTACTGGAACTAGCAAAAGAATATGATCCTCTGCTGGACCTCACCCAGCACTAGTCATAGCAATAGCCAGTCAGAGCAGAAGCACAAAGAAATGAGCTTATACTGAAAAGGACTGACTTCAGGTCTGCACTTAGTGAGTGTGTAGGATAGCTGTAAGAAATATATGTTAACATGTTTACTGAAAGGCTCGGTGCTATTAAGAAAAAGGAAGGTATATGATACGTTGAATATCAGACAGCATTTGTTAATACGCTTGCTATTCTGTAGTTAAACTTTCAAAATTATGCTGTTTGGAAGAGTTATAACCACGACTAAAAGATCAGGATGTAGGACTCTTTTTCCATTGGGTGAAATTATTATGTGAGGTAGGTTTCTATAAAAAGCTAGCAACAAGCATGCAGGAAAAGTGAACTATTTTAAAATCTACCACATGTTAACTGCAGGTCTGTATTTGCTAGTGGTACCATCTCATTCAACTACAATTGCATTAATAGGATATGCCTTTTAAGACCTCCCGTGTATGTCATACTACAATAAAAGAGATGGGGAAGATCAGTCTGAGCTTTTTGATTTAATTGCCAGCCCTACCAATTACCCAAGACTGCTTAAGAACATAGGTATGAGCTCTTATTACTTATGGAACGGGTTTTATCTCACTTAAACTGCATAGGAGGCAGGTATCTGATCTCAACTCACTGTCCAGGTTCTCTATATAGTCAATGGTGACACACAGGCAGTTCCAGAGAATGAGTCACCATTTTCCAAGGTAGGTGGGATGAATCACTCCATGAAGATACCTCTCTCTTTAATTATAGAAAGAATTTAGATGACTAGCTTAGACCTGATGCTGCAGCTGGGCAAACTGGATCCCTCCCACAGTTGTGCTAGCTCAGGCAGGATGACTTTCCTCTGACAAGTGATAGGACAAGAGGAAGCAGGTTCAAGTTATGTCAGACGAGGTTTAGATTGACTATTAGGAAATTTTTTTTCACTGAAAGGGTTATTAAACATTGGAATAGGCTGCCCAGGGAGGTGGTGGATTTGCCATCCCTGGAGGTGTTTAAAAAAAGGGTAGACATGGTACTTGGGGACATGGTTTAGAGGTGGTTTTGTCAGGGTAGGTTAGTTAACAGTTGGACTTGATGATCTTAAAGGTCCCTTCCAACCTCAGCAATTCTATGAGTCTATGATTCTATTTACTGCAGAGCCTGACAGACCCAAACAACAGGTGCTCTGATCACCCTCTTGAATTACAATTATTTCAATCGTTATAACTTTATGCTCATGTTTTTGATAGAAATCAATGGAGGTATGATTCCTACCAAATTAAAGGTAGTATTAACACACCAGATACTTTCCTTAAATGGTACAAAAGACTAGTACCACTCCTGGAGCCAGCATTCCCAAAGGCTGATGTAATTCATGTCCAGACAAACCCCATCTTGAAGACTGCACATGCACCTACACATAGCCTTTGGCTTTGCCCTTACTTATTCTGCAGACAGTGGATGCCGACAATACATGCAGCTCTGCACTTCATGAAGTTTTGCTGCAAGCCCAGATTTCAACTGTGACTTCAAAAGAAGTGCGAAAAGCTGTTGTTGACCCCCAACACCAGTAATGGTAATTTCCATTGTGCAGAAAAGGCTTCTAAACAAGCCTCCCTTCTGTTACCTGAATATTTATTTGGTGGTCTATTAGCACAAAAGCACATGGCCAGAAGAAAAGATCTTCATCAGATGTCACTTCTAGCTACCTTCAGTCTTGGCTGAAGCAAATGCCACTCTGTTCAGCTGCATGGCTCGACATGCTGTGGGCCTGAAACTTGCAGACATTTGGTTTCGCTCTGACTGCTTGCAAGATCTCAAGGAAAAGCAATGATCATCTGTTGGCCCCAAAATCATCCCTTCATGATTAGCTTGTACAAGTACAAGCTTGTACATCTCCTCATCTCTACAATTGTTTTGGCAATATGCTTGGTCTGTTCCCTTCTTGGAAAAAAAACCAAACCACCTCCTACCAAACTATCCCTTGAAACAAACATGTGTCAGGTGAGATCAAACCTTCTTTTACCCTAACACCTACTTTTTTGACACTCATTATAAAACTGTACGAAACAGGATTTTTCCAATTCACACATCAATAAGCAGGAGAAAGAGGCTACTCCAGTTATAGACTAAATCAAAATCTACTTTGAGACTGTACTTTTCTACAGCCATAGTGCTCTGGGCTTATGGCATTTGATTAGGTAAAGAAGCATGCCAAAGCAGAAAATGCAACAGCAGTTAAAGGCTAAATGTTACTGATACATCTACATGAAAAGAATATAGAGAAAGGGAGATTGTGACATTCTTTAATGTTTTTAAAAAATGGGGATGAAATCCTCTTAAAATTTACCATCATCTCCAAGAGGGAGTGAAAAAGTAGTTGTGGGGTACTTAATGAACTGCAATTAGTTTTACCACTCTTTGGACTCTGGACTGTAAGGTTCATACTCTGAACCTTACAAATTGGGGTTCCTGTTCCTGAACAATCAATCCATTTTGAAACATCGAGGGGGTTCCTTCAGCCAACTGCATTCTTCAGATAACAACTTAATAAAAAGTTTCTCTGGTTGAAAATGTTTTAGCAATACCCAAAAAAGTGGAATTGAATACTGCCTGAAACGGTAAGTATTTTGGATCTGCAACATGGCCAGCTTTCCAACTAACATCCTATTAACTGTATCATTATGGACAAAATAATGGAAAGGATGAAACGCCAGACTATGCTAAGTTATGACTATGTTGCCTTCCATGTAGGAGCACCATCTCTAGTATAACTAGCACACAAATTTTATTTCTTTTTTTTTTTTTTTTTTTTTTTACCTCCAACCATAGACAACCTTGGTAGTGAAACGAGATTTGGCTCAAGACCAATCTTTCAGCAATTCCAGCATCCCATCTCCAACAGCTGTTTCAAAGAAGACGCAAGGAACTTTAATGACCATGCTTCAGGGTCTGAGGTGAAGTTCTGGATCAACCCTATCACTCATGGCTGCAGAGGCCATGACAACAACAGCTCAAAGGACAGAAGCTCCCAGTGAAAGTCTGCTAAGACTGACACTGATTAAGAGTTTTTGTTGGGTTTTTTTTGGTTTGGTTTTTTTTTTTTTTTTACAGTCTCACAAACACTCTTCTGTCTCATTTAATTAATGTCCTGAACCTCACACAGATCACAACAACAGGAAAACTCAGAGCCATGAGCTTGACACCTTGAGTCAGATTCTTCCATTGGTCAAACTCATGGAGGTGGCAACACAGACTATGCCTACTGCAGATCCATTGGCTAACAACAGAGTTTCATTCCCCTTTAGTTACCCCATGATCTAGGACATCCCACTTACCACGCCCCTTGGGAAAGCAAAAGCAAGATGTGCCAGGATCCCTTATGGACCTTTGTCTCTGACTGAAATTACTTCCCTAACAAAAACATGCTCCACAGGTGCTAGTCCGTCAGCTCAACAAAGAGGCTGTGTTTCCCCCGTCTCAGTCTGCCCCTTAAGTCCAGGTTCCCCTCACAAGCTGGTTCAATGTCCTCCTTCTCCCACTGACCAGAATCTTGATTACCAAGGACAAAAAAATAAGTTTGCCCTAAAGAGTCTTCTTGTCACTCTCTGATGCCCTCCTCAGAATTCTGAGCAAGTGGGTGACCTCAGCAAGAACAAGGAAAAGTCTTCCACAAGAAAATGAAATAAACTACCGCAAGATATAATCAATGTATTTGTGCAGCATGGAAATTCCCAAATGCAACCTTTCAATGATATTTAGACAAAAAAAAAAAAAGTTTCAGCAGCAGAAAGTAGCTTTCTTTTTCTTTGCTTTCCTGTCCACCCTCTCCCACTCCACTCCCAGGCAAATCTGTAAGTCTCAAACTTTCTTCTTGATCCTTCCCTGCTATGAACTTCAGCAAACTCAATTAATCTAAAAACCTAATTTTATCTCTTAAATATATTAAAGTACTTTTAATAGAAACCTGCAATTCAGGCCACTCAGTTCTTTGTGCAAATTAAGACTATTTGTCTGAATTCACAACTGAAATATAATTAGCATCCTTCTTAACTTAACGAGATTTTGTTTTAATTTCACTTGTCATCACAACACTTCTATTCCTTCAGTACTTCTACGAACACAAAAATATGTACACCCACAGGTGGAAGTGAACACTTGTAACACACGTTTGCTAACTGAAAAGGAAAAAACGCAGCTCGGTTTCACTTGCAGAACTGCTTTTATCAAGTCGAGCACAGCACAATTCCACGAAAATGAGTCTTGTTACAAAGCAGTCCAACCCTCTCAGTCTCCTCCATTGTTTCACCAACAGAAACTGAAACAGCTTAAAAATGATCTTTACCCTCTTTACAAGAAACATGCTGGGTACACTGTGGTGAAGTTTCCTTTGCATGGGATGACTTCTTATGATGCAGGGTTCTCACACTACCTATACAGACATGGAAAAGCCCACGAGAACCAGGGACATATTTTCTGTTGACAAGTTTGGACTGGAAACACATTTCTGAATTTGATGGTCTTTTGGACACCTTCCTAAAGCCTGCCTCTTCTAAACAAGTCTTTCAACATAACCATGATGCTCACAATGCAGAAACAGCATTGCTCTAACTGGAAAAAACCAAAGAGTTTAATCCCCATCTCCGAGCTCCTCCTGCTGCAGGAGAGGGTGGGATAGGGGAAAAAAGGCAGACAAAACAAAAAAACCCAACCCTCCAACAGTTTATGACCTGAAATGGAGATGAACCAGCCACACCTTAACATTTGCTAAAGATTTCATATTGCTGTTGATTACAGATGGATAGCAGTAAAATATCCTTCAACATACAGGCAATGAGAGAAGGAGACCACAGAAGACACAGAGGGATAAAAGCACTGAAACTAGATCCGTAATCAGCAGGTTTGGTCAAGCTTGGATTACAACAAAAAGTTTAGGGAACTATCTGATCTATCTGCCTAGAATATCATCCACTTCACAGGCTAACGTAGCACTAATTAAATCTAGTGTATTCTGGTCAAAACAACCCAGAAATTACAGGCTACTGTTAGCACTGTCTTCTGTGTGTTTGATGAGATCTCACATTCTGCTCTGAAACCACTGAACTTCACCTATGCAACAGGACTGCACTCCAGAGTCACAGTCTAAACATTTGTTTACTTTCCTGACACTATATTTTCCCACATGGAAGAAATGCTCTGTTAGGTCACAGGAACACTGGGAAAATCTCCCAAGCACTCTTCATTTTTACATGGCATTGCTCTGACTTGCTGTGATTCCTACACTTACTGTTTAACACGTTTCTATAAATTAAAAATACATAGCAGCACCTAAGTACAAACCAGAAATGAGTGAATTCTTTCTCTAATATACGTGTTTTAAGTAAGACATAACTAATTGACTCAGGAAATGAAATAGTGTCAAGTATTTAGAAAATTTAAAATAAATGTTAGCGTGGGAGTAATATTCCACAAAGGTTATTACCAGAATTTAGACAGCGTAGCAAAACTGGAGTCTTCTGCTACTAATACAAATCTGCGATGCATATTTCTCCATCAACATTTGTTTTGTACTCCTGAACTGTGTTTTGTGCATGTACTTTTGATCCATATATCTTTTTTTCTTACACAGTGCATGCCTAGACTATGCCTACTGGCCACAATACTGGATGTCTTTTCAAATGACGTAATTCTTTTTTGGTTCCAGATATCTGAGTCCTTTGCGGTGCTTTCATTTCTTTTCCTGGAAAATAAAATTATTTGTTTGTTTACCCTGATCTTTGTAAATCAATGGGAGAGAGTGTTGTTGTGGGCCAAGACGCTGACTGCAAGGCTCTTTCCTGGATTCCTTTCGGGAGTCATGTGAACAAGTGATGGGATGCTGGCAGTTTGGAAGCATAAGCATCTAACTCCACACAGGTCAACAACAGTCTACACTTCCCCGCCTTGGTCCCATTTCAACACCTCGGTGGGACAGCTGTCCTGGTGAAAGGAATCCCTTTTCATGCCAATCCTATCCTGCGGGTTAACAGTAAGATCACCCTCTAAGATATAACGGGGGTGTGAGCTGCTTCAGTGTGTTGCCAGTTTCTGAAAATATTTTCCTTGATAGTCTATTTAGACAGCAAGCAGACCCCACTTTGCTGGCCCCATCAAAGACCTCAAACTCATCCAGAAAACCCTGACCAGATTCTGGTCAAAAAGATCTGGGCAAAAGCCCCTCAACGTTTGGTTTGCTTTCTTGCCCAAGTTGTGAGGAGAAACTATGAAGTTCAGATAGCGTTCTCCACCAGCCAGATAAAGTCAGATGTGAGCTGAGATGACAGCCAAAAGAGGGTAGGGCTGGTAGGTTTGAGGAAGGATGGATTGCTGAGCTGCTTCTCAAGAAGTGGTAGGACACAGAACTAAACAGAGCAAAAGATATTGCGCATCAGCTGTCAGCCATTAGCTATGCCTCAAGACAGACATTGAAAGAAGAAAAAAAACCTATTTCTGAGTGGGCCTTGAACAAGATGCAGCCTTTATATACTCAAAAATGTTTATACATTCAGAACTTATTCAGAAGCACAAGCAGTGGGAAGGAGCAAGAGGAGACTCAGGGATGACTGAAGGGACTGCATTATCCTGTGTTTGCACTGCCCACAGTAGCATGTGCACTCTGGGTCGGTGGATGTACATGAGCTATGCCCAGTTCCTCCTTGTGCCCCATACCTCCCTAACGTGCACACACAAACATACACATCCTCCCTGCCCTTCACAATGTGGTCACAGCAGCTGTATTCTGATCAAGGCCAATGAGAAGGGGAAGTGGGAAATGAAGTGACAGGGTCTGAGACACACCAATTTGCCAAAGCTTTTCTGCTATAGGCAAGGAACTGTTGCAAACACCTCTCTTTCAGAAAAGGAAGCCACATTTTCATTTTCCAACAAAGCAAGAAAACATTAAAAAGTGATTTTTCAGAGGTGTCAGAATGTCACCATCTGCCCATTGCAGGTCACATGGAAGGACACTACTGACACTCTTCAGAAAAAACAGGTTAAGATGGTAACTTCAGAGAAACCAACATTTCTACACTTAGTAGAAACAATAGTTTCATTTTAGTGACTGTGCTGATGAGAATTATCAGCAGTAGGCAGTACATCTAGAATTCAGGTAAGAAAAAAGAAACAGGAAGATGTAAGCAAGGCCCAGTGAAATAGTTCAGAGAAAGGTCTGATTGTACCAGGAACATAATTAACGCTGCTGATGCTTATGTGTTTTTAATATGGAATAAACTGCACCTGTATTTTAAGAGAAGGTACATTTCACCACATTTCCAAAAAGCAAAGTCCACGTCAAGTATAAACTGAACTGTTGCTAATAGGACCTGACAGTATCATTTACTAAATGGATTCTTAACTTGCAGCAGAGCTTCTGAAACACAACCATGTGGGAAAGATTACATGTATTGACAGACATGGGTCATTTTAAAACACACTGGAAAAATATTTGGAATGTATTGAAACTTGACGTATTTGATTGGTCAATATCAAAGGTCTAAATCAGTAGCATAAAACTGGAATTAGTACAGTGTGCGACCTAAAAAAAAAGATCATAAGTGGCTTGCGTATCTTTCAAGTGACCTCATAAGAGGAAATCACACAGAATATCACTGAAATATTTCTACGAATTTGATTGCAA
Source organism: Charadrius vociferus (assembly GCF_000708025.1). NCBI lineage: Eukaryota > Metazoa > Chordata > Aves > Charadriiformes > Charadriidae > Charadrius > Charadrius vociferus. Next base: position 5,028,740 of record NW_009647874.1, on the reverse strand, counting down.
CTCATGCTCTGATGCAAAATCAGCAGCTTTCTATTAGAATATTATATTTCAAAAATTGCTTCCTATTTGTGAAAATTCCCCTAAGGTTTCCCAGCTTTGACTATCAGCCTTACTGAAATACTACATTCTTTGTTGAAGTGTGATTGAACAAAGGAGCTATTATAGAAAAAAAATGTCTTGTAGTGGATATTATGATGGTAGCTGTAAGACAGAAAACACAAAGATAAAACACAAAGTTTGGAAAGAGTAACTAAAGCTATTTCTAATACTCTGATTGGTTTAATGTGTAAAATAAGCAATTATATGAACAGCCATGTACAATTAAAAATATTTACTTAGAAGGTTCATGTCTCCTCACTCCAACATACTACAGATTAAAGTAGTCTGTTCAGAGAAGGTAGCAAGTACTTGTGTAGCTGCAGTATGCATTGTGCAACACTTCATTCTGTTATTCATTCTGCATAACAACATTCTTTTCTTTCACTCTCATCTACTAACAGACCAAACAAAATAAACATTTCAGTCCAAAATTCAGAGAAAAATTAAGATTCCTATAGGGTATGGCCATGGACTTCTGCAGTCCAGGGCTTTTAAAAACAATTTTCAAATAATTGCAACCACAATCTACGGGTTTGTTTTAAGCAACTACTATTGATCAATCTTTAGAACTAACATAGTTAAGTGGGCTTCAAAAGTTCATTTAAAAAAAATAACTGCAGCAGGGATGGTAGCAACGATCACAAAAAGACATATATGCTATGCAAGGACGAAGGGCATATATTAGTGCTGAGTTCCTTATAGCACTCAGTGCTCAAAAATATGAGCTTAAATGTCACTGTTTTGTCAATTCTCCAAGCACAAACATGCCTTATAAAACTGGTGTGTTACTACAGGCCAAGTTTATCTGAACCTCACTTTCTTAAAAAGCAAATTTTGCATGGATACAGAAAAGCCTGAAAATATGAAGGATGCATCCCAAACTACTTTCCATTCTTAAAAGTTCATGACTAACTCGCTCTCACGACTGATATGTTTGACTCTCAATTTTTGCATGCCAAAGGCAAGCAACTGTGACGCTGACTTCTCCCGCTAACTCTTGGCGCCTCCCACCACACCTTATCAGAAATTCATAAGCATGCTGCCTACCTCAGTAGTCAAACCTCCAAGGCAAGGCAGCAGAGGTGATGTTTCTGCCCGCAGCTACCTGTCTTGCTCTTCTGGCCCAGATGAGAACAAGTACCTGCATTTCAGTCACACAAGTTTATAGCCCACCATCTCATCAAAGCCACTTTCAGCAACAGGTTAAAACTAAGATACTGAACTGCATCTCAGTATGGGCACACGTTCCTACATCTGCTGTCTCTGTCTTCCGGCTAAAGGGTGGGACGAAAAGCTGAATATAAAGACTGTATCAGAGCAAAAGGTTAATCAAGCCTGGAGCCCTCTCTGAGAGGGCAGCACAAGAGACAAAGAAAAACAGTATAATGAGCAGTACTGGTATTTTGTGAGGCATCTCCAGGTTTGCACTCCCAGATTCGGCTGACAAGTACCCTAGGAATTTTCTGAGCTTGGCATCACACCCACACATCCGTATTTAACAGTTGGTGGTAACATGACAGTTAATGTATTACCAGAGTTCATCATTGGCCCTTGCAGCACTGTTACCTGGTAGCCCTGTAATACCATATTGCCATCAATAGTGGCTGGTCATAAGCCTTGTAGGGGGGCTTTCAAACCCCAAGGATTTAGGCTTTTCAGGCTTGCTTTGTTTGAACTTTTCTTGACCTGCCTGCAACACTGTTTTAGACTGCAATTAAACTTGATTTAGTTGTAACAACAATTTTTCCAGCTGCCCAGATGGCTGTGGCTAATTTTGTTTCACTTTTGTTTATCTTTGCGTGGTGCCATCATCATTTCACAACTCTAACACGAATGATGTAGTGCAGAAAAATACAGGCCTGGTATGATAGCAGAGGCCTTGAGAAGTGGAGACACAGGACAGAGAGGAGTACAAGCATGGGATGAAAAGAGGTAGGGTACAGAGTTGACACATGGAGACACTGCGGGCAGCTCACTTGAAGACAGTTCACCCATGGTCACTTAAAGAACTCCAGACTGGAGGCTGGACAAAACTGGTTTTAGGGGTAATAAACAGAACAAATAAATAGTATCTAACATGTATGTAAGGTACCACATATTGTAAATTTGGATGTAACGTGGAGCTTCAGACCAATTTAGAAAGAGCCAAGTTTAAAAGCTTGTTAGCAAACATAAGAATGACCCCAAGTGAATCCTAGAGTGAAGAAGAAGAAACTATCAACACAAACATCATATTCTTCCTGTCAGCATCTGAAGTCCTTTAGATTCTGACAACTGGTGAAACACCTCCACATCCCCACCACCAGAAAGAAACCATCTTAAGACCCAGAGGAGCAGGGGAGGGGTAAGCATTACAGCTGAATAAAGAGGTAGACACTTTGTGTTCAATGATTTTAACTGTATTGTTATTTATTGAGACTTTTCCCAGTACAGAAGCATTCTTTCTTTTCCTGTAATTATTAGATCTGAACAAGTAATGATTCCTGGATTAGACTGTAAAGACTTTAATTATCATAACAACATCTTGCCTTTAGATAGGAGGTGTGTTTCATTGTTGCCCATAAAAAAAGATTTTGAGTCTAATGGCACAGATGTGGAATTTAGTACCATTCTTCACTGTTTACTTGTACCAGCAGATGCTGTTGTCATCCAGTGTTTTAGGAGAGAAATTTTTGAACAGTTGTAAGCACTAATTTTACTGTTTCCAGCTTTTTAAGGTCATGCAGATCTCATCTCTACAGCATAGTTTAGAGAGTTTTTATAGACTAAAGATGCAAGAATGAGAACCAGACATAACATTTGTCAGGACACTTTGTGATCACTGGGATAACATTTATGCTCCAAGCACAATCTATCTGCTTCCACTGAAAACATGAAATTATTGTCTGGCACAGTGATATCACTGTGAATCACAGACATCAGTATAATGTATCTTTGGTATCTTTGTCAAATAATTATTTTAAAACGGTAAATGTCATAAACCTAAACTTTTTAACTGTTTGAAGTGAAACAAGCTAGAACTATGACAAAATGAAATGGGACCTTATAAAACTCTTATATCAATAGCTTTCAATCTTTTCTGATTTGAAAACTCCCTGAAAATTTTCCAGTGGAGGAACCCTTTGGTACAAGTTAATTTAAAGCTACTGATCGTAGGCTTGCTTTCCTCAGTCACTTCCCACCAACTTATTTGCATAGTTCATGGACAATTCAAAACCACCAACTTAAACATTATAAGAACCAAACAGCTATGATTGTCAGGATTATTTTCTTTTCATTTTACATTGTTTCCATCTGCTCATAACTACACAAATTATTCACTTAACATTCTAAATTCTTCCATGTTTGGTCTCAATTTAGAAGTAAATTTGTATTCGGAAAGTGTGAGCTAAAGCTTTTCTGGGCATTTTCCAGTTCTGAAAAGGGAAAGTCTAATAATAACTTCTTTATTCAATTAAGAAAAAAAAAAGTAATCTTCTTCAACAAAAAAAAAATAAAACCAAACTGTAACTGAAACCCTACATGGCAAATAGTTCTTTATGAGGTATACACTTACAAAGAAACCCAAACAAGCAATTTGATAACACAAATAAAAGTGAGTTAAAGAAAAAACAGAGTCTGTCATTACCTGTGGGGAATGAAGCCAGGGACCACTGGTTGAAATGCAGGAGACTAGCACTCAACCCAAGCCCTGGGGATCTTTTAATACTGAAGCAACAACAGTGTCAAATCCCTATGAAAATTCAGGCTACTAAAGGATGGTGCAGAAACAGTGGTATTAGTGTGCATTCAACAAGCATTTTGTTAAGTCTTCCTTTCTGAACAGCTCTGTGGCTAAGCCTCTGAGGGATGGCTCTGTGGTAACACAGACACAGATTTTAAAGAGAACTCCACACGCAACCAGCTACCGAATCTCATCCTTATCTTGGCTATGAAATTATCCAAGTGCTAGACAACCTCAGGTATGTAGCCCCTTTATTGGTTCACAATAAAGTCTGTGAAAGCCACAAAAATACTTTCTCTACACTTCTGCTGTACTGCAACTTTTTATATGACCTAAGCCCAACAAGTAGTTTGCTAATTTAAATAATTGGTACTGTAAACTTTATTTATTAACATTTCCATTTCTAAAATATGACCACTACACAAATGGACAGTTTTGCTTGCAGTTAAACTGTCATAAAAGTAAACGTCATGAAACTGCAGCTATATCCAAGTTTTACAACTGTAGATAAAATTACATTGCCTGGGAGTGGACAACAGTGGCATCCAAATAACTTGTGTTAAAATATACTCTGTTTTCCTCTCCAGTGACACCTCCAGGTCACTCCTGCATAAGCGAGAATAGAGTTTGCAAACACTTATCCAAATGGATTTTCCTAATGTGATCTGTCATATTATAAAAGGACTCTTTAATCTGCCAAGATTACAAATCAGACTGCAGGAGTCAATAGTGAAAAACGTACTATGAATTCCTCCTCAGTTCTGGGAAAGCCATGGCCATGTGGTAATTGCTGTGTCTCTTTGTCAGGCACCGCTACAACCACAATCTTTTCAGATCTCATGTTCAGATTTTCCTATTTGATCACTAATATGGAAACTGCCCTCAGGACAGAAGATATCTTACTTCTTTTGTGCTATATGATCTCAAAGTCAAAACACTGTTACAATATGCCAGTGCCATCTCTGTAGTGATGGATGCAGCTGGACATAGAAAGGATCTTTCCTGTTATGTGAGGCTCCTATTTAGCATACTGATTTTATATAGTCTAATGAAAGATGTTTTGTAATGGATGCCAAAATACTTACTGATGGTCCTGGGGGGAGGGGGAAAAGGACAGTTATTAAACAAGACCCAGAAGAACAGCTCCAGATAGCTAGAGCTGCACTGGGAAATTACAAACTACTTTTACTTTAAGGTTTGAAGAAAAATCATGATAATTTTTTTTGTCTGTGCTTACCTCTTCCCTTTCACTGCATAGCAAGATATCCAATCTCTCAATTACAGACCATCTCAAGTACTAGCAAGTGCATTTCTCCATAAAGCTGCATAAATATCAACAAACATATGTGGTAAAATACAGTCACTTGAGACCACTTGTACTCAATGCTCTCTGGGTGTTTGTTTTGTCCATGGGGATCCATACCCACTGCTCTCCAAGTCACTTTTGCTCCCAGCTGTGCCTTTTTGAAAAATCAGTCCCTAAGAAATTTTTCTTTCCATTTTTCCTTCTTCTGCATCAAATACTATCTGAAAGCACTGCTCTCCCAACTTTCCTTCTCAAAGAAATAAAAGACTGTGTTGCAGGGTTATTTGACTTTATAACTATTACTTAACCTATCAAAGCAAACGGGTTAACACATATAATCGATTGTTTGTCTGAGGATAAAATGCACCAACAGGCACCATACAAAACAAAGCTGATTTGTCATACTTATGAATCCAAAATAGAAAAGGCTTTTCTTCCTGTTATAGTATATGGGTTTCAAAGCTGATTCATACAGAAATATCAGGGAAAGAAACCAGAAAATATTGAAGTTTGTAATTCAGAAACAAAATGCTACCTTTCAAGCTGTTACTACTATGTGCTACATACATCTGAAATGTTCACAAAAGAATTTTTTTAGAATTTCTCTTCAACAGCCAATCAAGTATACTGTTAAAGAACTCACCCTTGAACTAGCAAAGAACTCATCTGTTTGACAGTGCATCAGTTAACCTAGTATGTGTTGTATTATCTCCTACCTTATTGTTCAAGACATTAAAAATCCCCCAAAACTCTAATCTTACTTCCTATTTATATAGTCCATGAACTATAAGACAATAACAAACAAAAGGGGCAATAACATTTTTTTTGCACTAACAATGAAAACATGAGAATCGCCTATATTGATAAATAACTGCAATTCTATGCCGAGCTTAAACCTTCATAGACTGGAATGTGAAAATACCCATAGCTCTTCTGCTAAAATGTTCAAAAAACACCACAAAAAAATTCCAGAGAACCAAACTAAACTATTTTATATATATATATACACACAAGTAATTAGAAAGCAAGAAACTCCTCTCCCAGTAAGAGTGGACAGAAGGAGGATTACATTAAAAATTGGGTTTTGCTGCAGAATATGGTACTGAGCCAAACAGAATGGAGTCCGATTGTTTATCATCTTTTCTCTGTTCCCATTACCAACAGATTATTACCATGATATTCCAATCACTAATTTGACACGTTTTCAACTTGTTTTTTACCAGTTGTCTTTCCTAATGCTGTTTCTTTATTTTTGCAAGGAAGGTGTTAATTTTTTTCCTTTCCTAAAGGTTATTCGTTTTCATCATAGTAAAATCATAGAGTTCCTGTATTAGCCCTGGCTTATGCATTAAAAGAAACAGAATACAGGTTATCCCAGTTACTTAAGGAATAAAGGCGCTGAAAAAATCTCAGGAGTGTTTTCCTTTAGTTTCTGTGGCAGTTTAGCTAGAGAAAAAGTTCCCCCTCTCTCTTAACTGAAGACAAGATTTTTACGACACACCTTAAAGCCCAATGATGACTCTTAAAAAAGGAAAATCAGCAAAAGGTAGCTCACAGTGGCTGCTTTCCCTCCTACCACCCATAAAAATCACAGTTGGTGCCTTCGTTCAAATAAGTTCAGCTTCTGAAGTCAGGCCTTGTTCATCTAGTGCTAACAGTCTTCACTGGAGACTAAGGTACCTGTCTGTATTAACAGGCATATTCATTAAATGGAGCCTGGCTCCCTTATGGGATGGAATTGACAAAGATATCAGTGCCAGCTGAATAACAAAAAAAAAAACACCAAACCACCCAGTGTCTCAAGGTGGAGATCTCCAGGTTCATGGAATGAAGCTCCCAACCAAAGTGGTGGAAACCCCACTATTCAAGATGTTTCCAGGACACTATACCAAACACGTAGGTTTGCACAGCTGGAGTTTCCTCCACACAAACATTTTTCTCTACACCTCCACTTTGAATGCTTGAGACTATTTGGCAGCTGCCTGGGACAGCTCCAAAAACCACCTTATCCCAAATCGCAGCAGATTTGCCTAAAGGAAAGTCGCCACTGTGAACATACACCATCACAGTGAAAGTGCTTCCTTTCAGAAACACCAGACCAATGCTCAAACGTCCCACTAAAAACACTTGGGTGTTAACAGCTAAGCAACACCTTTTTATTCTTTTTCTTTGTTTGCTCATGTGAACATGGGCAAAAAACCAACAATAAAGTACAATTTCAGACAGGCTATTTTTTAAATGCTTTCAAGAAGAGTAAGCTCTTGCAAGGGCCTGAGCCACAATACATCTTTTAGACTACCTCATCTTTGTGTTTTAGGCATTTCTGGGGTTAAAGCCCAGAGGAGATGCACTAAGATTTTTTTTTTTAATATGGAAATTACAGAAAAATCTTGAACATAAATATTCCCAAATGGATGTATTTTTGTTCCAAAGCAAAATTAGCATAAACACATTTGAAGAAGAAATTAATATTCTCTCTGTCATGCTTGCCTACAAATCCCCAAAATACCTTGGCACATTTTATTTTAGTTTTTATAGCATATAATCTATCCAAACAGAAAACATGCTATTAAAAGTATCATGACAGAAAGATCCAAATAAGTTGGAACAACCTTCTTTCTTGTACTGCATACAGTTCAGCAGAGATACAGTTCACATAGACCCTATTTAATTGTACAAACGTATTTTGTTTTTTATTACTGTTTAAGAATCTATGTGAACAAATCACGAGGACGGTGTTTACCTTGACTAAACATCCCCCTACGAAAAGGTTAAGCAAGCACTCTTTGGATGGGATTCACTTCATTGAACTGTACTGAAGTTAATCAAAATAGGCAACTAGTTAGAACTGAGTAGAGAGGGATAGAAACTTTCACAAGGTAATTCTTTTTGACTCCTTAACTTAAGAGTCTGTGAAACAGGATTAAATCTGCACTCCAACACCTCATGTTTATTATTGATCTACAACAATTAATGGGCAGACCAGGCAAGTATTCAGAACCTGACACTACTCTTTCTTCATTTGCGCTCATTTCATCCATCCCCCCTCAAAAAAGAATTGTGATGGGAAGGAAAGGTTTGCTAGAAATTCCTCTATTTCTTTTTCTTCCTCAATAGGAGTGTGAGATGCCTTTTTCCTGAAACTTAGAAGCAGAAGTCCCTCCCTGATCATCTTTTCTCCTCCAGAAACCTCTTCAAGTGATACTCTTCCAGTTTTTCTGGGCATCCTTATAAGCGACAGCCATGCAGGCCTGAGATGCTCCAAGTATTGTCTCTCAAGAAGAGGCTTAGACAGATTTTCAAATTAAAACCCCAATTTACTAGCCAGAAAAAAAAACCATGACTTGGTACTAAATAAAACCCAGAACACAGAAAAAAAGGCCAAACATAAACTAGGACAGATTCTAAATCTAAGGGAGGTGACCATGACTCTAATAAACAATAAACCTGAAAAGCACTCACACATTTTCACTTATATTCTCAGTCCTCCCTCCTTGCCATCCATCCTCTCAGTCTGTCATTCAAAGCACTGTGTTTCCAACAGAACAACCCCCCTTCCAAACTATTGACAATTCAGTCCATAAAGAGTGTTTTCTCTTTACTGTGGCAATTTTCCAAGTAAGGACTGTGAGATCATTACACAATTGTTTTTACCACAGAACAATAACAACTTAGTACCACTATGTAATGATTAATTAGAAAGCAGAAAAAAAAAAGAAGAGAGAAGCCATACTATTCTCTCCTAATATTCTGCTAGGCACTTAAAAACCTCAGAAACACAAGCTAAGCACTTATTAATAAACAAATAACTAGAGAACTAAACATAGCATTGCCAGAAGTACATTAAAAAGGTTTCTCGCTGTGGCGTTTTCCTCCAGTTATTTTATGGATAATTCTGCTAAAGAATGACCTGATCAATGTCTTAATAGCTGATAGAGCCACTTAGAGCAACTCAGGATTTGCAACAGAGCAGAAAGCGCATTACTCACCCTTGCTTAAAGAATTCAGCTCCTTTTCATACCCAGTGTTGGAACAAACTAGCATCTAGGCAAAGGGCAGTTCTTCACCAACATACAGTTAGAAGTTTAAGCATTTGTGAAACTAAGGAGATATCTGGGGCGAGGGCTGTCACTGATTATACGTACTGCAGCCATCAGTTGTCACTCCAGGCACATCAGGGATCTTCAACCACAATTTTCACTTCAAAGCAAGCTTTTTTCTCATTGGTCATGAGTTTGCTGCCCAGCAGTCTGCTGCTAGACATATCTTTGCCATAGGCTGAACTTAACATGCCTTTGTGCAGCCCTATAAATTCACTTGATGCCCCATTTATGACACATCTTTCCCTGTGCAGTGCAGGGAAACTGCAGGGCAATACAGTAGACAGCACGTATCACACTGTATGGGAGTGATCAAAAGGCACAAGCTGCCAAACAGCTAAAGTCCAAAGAATCCAAGCAATCATTGCTCTTCATAAATCTTTAAGCTCTTCCTTAAACGTACATCAAGCATTTTCCTACTGATTACTGTCACATATCATGGCATTATCACTATGCATATCTATGTCAGTTAAATATTTTATCCATATGGTAGGTACACACACAAACTCCAGTCACTAAGAACTGCCATATACTGAGTTCAGGTCACCTCTAAATCATAGGTCTAAACATTTCTGTTTCTGCATCATAACCTTCCTACAATACCACACTGTTACACATTGACTTTCATTAGCCTTCGGATGGACTCGAGACATGCTGCTTGTTAGCTATCACCTAGCTGACATCAGCCACACTCCAAAGCTCCCCATGACTGCAGCAGCACAGCTGCAGCAATTTCATTTCCTCTCTTGCTAGTCTTCCTGACATATCCAACACAGTTGTTTCAGACTGCTCTTGTAATGTCATTCCTTTGATCATCCCTGCAGCTTTTCTCTGCATCTGACACATGCTGAGCTGAAGTTTCTTGGATATTGCAAGAAGTGTCACACATTTATTCCAGATAAGGTCCCACCCCAGACACACTCAGATGAGGTGCTCTCCCTCAGTTTGAAATACCTCTCCCGACACTTTCCTTGATCCCATCCATCACTTTCATGATGGTGTCAAATTGACAGACTAGAAACAAACTTGAACCCACTTACCCTCACACAGGCCTTTCTCCTTCAAAATGTTCCATTGTTGAACTCCCTGTTTGTAGGAAAAGTTGTTGCACTACTTCCTAAGCTGAGGCTGTAGCACCATCCAATTTCGGGCATTCAGCACAGATGCCAGAGTCAAGTGTCTAGGCTCTGTTAACAGTCAAGAGAGAAAGGCAGGGGTTGGGTGCCTAATTAAAAATCTGCCTCTTTCCACTGATTATATAAGAACTTAGACTGCTAATTTTGACACCAAGGTTAAACTCAGTAAGTGAATTCCTGCCAGTGTGTGGGCTGACACTTTGCTGTGTTGAATTCCATCCCTTTAATATTACCTAATTGTACAATTAATTGTATAGTCATTCCATCTAAAACTATGTACTGGAAATTAACGTCCTCCTCCCCATCAGCAAGTTTTAACAACCTGCTTTCAATACAACGTGACAACAAAATCAACTAAAAACCACCAACAACAAAAAGCCTCAAGAAAACTAAACAAGTCGACTCCAAAGAATAATCTCATATCTACCTCCTGTTGTCTCTCCTTGTGCCAGTTCTTTGTGTGAGTTTACACAGTTCTTACACTAACCTAATCTTCCTCCACCTTGAACCATAATTTTGATGCAGCATGTTAAATAGTTCAGTAGAATCCAGAGAGACCAGATCTAACACTTTTTTTTCTAGAAAAACTACTTTCTTATTAAAAAAAGATACTAGGTCAGTCTGGCATGACCTATCTTAGCAAAATAGATCATGTTTCATCCTCCTTCTACTCAACTCCCCTGTCTTTAATTATTCCTGCCTTCAAAATTTTTTCTAAGGTTATTAAAGTCAAATTAACAAGCCTGAAGTTGCCTAGATCACATTTTCCATTTCCTTAGGGGGAGAGAGAGAGAGAGAGAGAGAGAAAGATAACATTCAATAGTATCAAGTAATAAAAATCCTCTAAAAAATCTTAGTAACAGATCTATGTTTTAATTACACATTAAAAAAAGGTACCTTTAAGAAATTCCCAATTTGGGAATTCCCAATACAGCAACTTAAAAAGTCACTCTGACAGCCAGAAAGTCTGATTGCTTTTAGAATATGAGATGCAAAAACCAGAAGCTTGTTTTAAGATTACAAAAAGCTAAGTGAAATGATAAGTAAAATACCCAAGACTTCCTGAAAGCTCCCGAGATCCCCAAATCACAAGATAGACAGCAAAATACAGCTAGGGCCCTTGTTTAACTAGATATGAGAAATCCTACTGTGAATCTGAGATGGTTCTGGGATCTCTGTTCACAATCTGCACAGTACCTTTGATTCCCACCATTCAGTATATTCTTGTATTCACAAACTGTTGAATATGTTCGTGTAGACTTTCTGATTTGTTGGATCACTCAAGCATGCTACATCTGGAAAAGTTTTTGTGCTGAGGCATTATTTTCTTGATAAAATTTAAAGGCTTTTTAAAAGGATATATACACTATCGAGTTCAAGAAAACCGTTCGATAGGATGTAACAACATTTTTATTTTTTTCCCTTTTCTTGCTGTTTTAGCACTTTTGTATCTCTATCAGCTTACCATACACATGCAAAAAAAAAATGCAAAAAATTCCTCAAAAGCACACAAAACATAACCTTAGTCTGTAATTTCAAACTCTTTTTTTGACCCAAATTGGCATTTCTATGCCTTGAGCTGAAAGCAACCATCCTGTTAAAAGGTGATATTTGTGTATGTTGCCTCCTTCAGACAAACTTGGCTTGAATTTTAAGACACATACTTATTGATTCATTCCTCAAATAGTAGAAGTGCGAGTTGTGCATCTTGGTGCTTTAGGAGTACGTTTATAGCTATCATACATGTCACACAATGTTCAGGCAGCTGGTCAAGATTCCTTCTGAATATCATGGCTAAAAATTTCTACTTGGGCTCTGCCTAAATTTGTACTTATGGGGCGCCTCAATAAACTCTGGTTCAGCTTACGGGCAACACATGAGAACATGCATAACTATAAGCTTCAGTCCTACTGAAATGAGTGGAAAACTTAAGATTTCTCCTGATGTTGACTTTAAGACTTACTTGACTTCCTGGGAGACCTCAGATCACTGACAACTGCTCCTGACTTCACCAAGGGCTTCAGGTGCTCAGTGTCTACAAAGGACTTTTATTGAGATACCTGAGTTCAGATTAAAGATACGTATTTGAAAATATGACCTCAGGTATTTAAAACTCACTTGCCCTGCCCTCCCAAAAGTTATGAAAAGTCATGCACTAAAGCTAAAAGTAACTAGGAGCCTTTTCTGCTATTTATTCTGCAGAGACTAGCATGCTAGTAATGCCCCAGTCTGAGGCATGCTACCACTGCAGATTTTTGTCTTTTATTATCGTGCTTCAAGCTATTGTGTTCCACCTAGCCTTGGAGACCATACAGAGAGTTGGCAAGTGTTTGTACTGCACAATCCAGACCTTTTTGATGTTTGGAAGTCTGGACTTGAGGACCTGCATGGTCACTTCCTATCTTCCTAGCTATATGGAAAATACCACTGGAAGTAGGAAGTGATCCATATGCAAAGTTTCCAAGAATGAAAGTAGGATGGTAGGCAGCTGTTTTCAAGGGTTGGTTTAGATGGTTTGGATTAAGTGTTAATGCCCTCAGTATGTTTTAGTGAAACAATTATTCCTGAAATCCTCAATGATTCTGTGGTAGTTCATCTATGTATCTCCCAAGGATAATGCTGAGATCATTAACAGTTAGGTACTGGACATTTTGTAATTTAAACACTGTAACACCTTTATAATTAAAATGCAAACACAAAAGTAAAGTGAATATGTTATTGAATTGAATGTAAGCTTGGACAGAATAATGTTCCAAACACTTTAAAAGCCTTGATGCAAGAGTAGAATTTAATTCCCCAAAACCCTTAATTTATTTTTGTTCTTGCACAGAACATAATGTAGGTTAAATACTTGTAAAAAGAGACAGAAGTCATCATAGTAAAGAAACAAAGTAATAACCCACAGATCATTGTAGTCTCCAGACACTTAAAACATCTGAAATTCTGCTGCTGCCTTCTCCCTGACCCTGTGTCCTCTACAGCTGTTCTCTTTAGCTATGCATCACCATGTCCTCTTACGCTTTTTTTCTGTCCCTCTCCCTGCATTCAGGCTCTACTCAATCTTATTATGCTTTTATTTAATACATCATTCAAACTCAGTCCTTCATTTCTGGCATCACTGCTAAAGTCACAGTTAACTCTGCAGACTAGAATCAGCAGAGTCAGAAAAACACCTAACGGAATATAGAACATTATTGAAAGGCCAAGTGCCTTACATTATGCAATAACTGCACATGTAGTTACTGCAATTATACATCTTAATCCGTCATGGCGCATGCAATCGATCTAGCACTAAGAAGAGGATGATGAACTGGATGGTCTAAGAAACAGGATCACCCCGTATTTAACACAGCCATACATTCACACAAGGCCTGCTCTGCATTTTAATATACTTTACAAACAGGCAAGAAGGGAAAAGCAAGAGGGGAAGGAAAAAACTAGTGAATGCTGGTTTTTGTTAAAAAACAAACCATAAAAGCAGATAGTAAACTTGCAGTAAAAGCTAACAACAACAATCATAAAGCAGCTTGCTGTGCTAATAGCCGTTACCTAGTCAGTCACTCATGCAGTTTGTCCATTCATCACCTATACTAGTATGTGCTTTAGCAGGGCACGTTTTCTGGAGATGTGACCCAGAAAACTGACTGAAGAGAAAGCAGGGATGGCTACTTAAAAAGGGTGCCACTGGAGATAAACTGTGTTTCATACACACACATTAAGAAGCCTCAATCAAAAAAAAAAAGCTATGTGGAGCTTTACATATGCAACACTGAGTTTGACTGTAAATGAAGCAGCCGCTAAATCTGACTCAGTTGAAAGAAAATATGCACCAAAATGCCAAGCAAGCAGGCAAACAGAAGTGGGTGGCATTCTCTTTCTTTCGTATTTTCTCTCCAGACCTGATCTAACACAAAGCTTCAAATGAATAGTGGGATCTGTCTATACGGAGTTCACTGCACAGCCATGGCCATATTTGAGAAACACTTAATGAGGACTATATGCTGTCCCTGTAGGGGAGCCCCAAATGCTGGTTTTTTCCTCTATTGTTGTGGATTTCTTTGAAAGTGTGGAGACAGACCCCACAGGGGAGAAGACATTGCTGTCTTGGGGAAGTATGACAATTCTTTTTTTAATTTCTTCAAGAAGAAGCAGCACTGAACTGGATGGAGATGCAGGACTGCCCCAGGCATATCTTTTCCAATGCAGACAATGATTGATAGAAGAAAGAAAGATTATATGAATGACTAGTATTACTGCAATTCCTTTTAAGTCACAGTAAAGCTAGCTACAGGGTTTGGCAATGCTAATTTGCTGCTGGCAACTTCATCCGATCCTTCTTGGGATTGAGAAAGATCTGTAAGTGTATGCCCGATTCCCAAGTGATTCTTCACTGAACGGTTCAAGATGGTGAAAGGAAAAAATTACACATAAGCCCCTGGAGCATCTTGTTGTGCACTGTATTCCATTCTGCCCCAGTTAAATAACCCAGTCCATGGTATCAATCACTTGCTTTAATTTCAGATGTAGGCATAATCATGTCAGCACACCTCTCTAGACTTTTCAGTAATTGAACCTCAGTCTGCAATAAGACACACATCTGATACAAGAAAAGCAATGCTGCATGAGAAAGTGCATTTGCTGATTCTTATTGCTTGATCTTAAGAATGAGCTTGCTCTCCCTTAGCAGGAGTTGGGAAAAAACATCTCTGAGAAGCCACTACTGTTCACCACTGACTCTACTCCAGCATTCATTCTTTGCTGAACTCTGTAAAAGGAGGGCACCATCTCAGAGATAAGGAGAGTGAGGATTCACAGAATCACAGAATGGTTAGGGTTGGAAGGGACCTCTGGAGATCATCTAGTCCAACCCCCCTGCCAGAGCAGGGTCACCTACAGCACGTTGCACAGGACAGCGTCCAGGCGGGTTTTGAATGTCTCCAGAGTGGGAGACTCCACCACCTCTCTGGGCAGCTTGTTCTAGTGCTCCACTACCCTCAAAGTAAAGAAGTTCCTTCTCATGTTAAGATGGAACTTCCTATGTTCAAGTTTATGCCCATTACCCCTCGTCCTATCACTGGGCGCCACTGAAAAAAGACTGTTCCCATCCCCCTGGCATCCTCCCATTAAGTATTTGCAAGTATTAATAAGATCCCCCCTCAATCTTCTTTTCTCTAGACTAAAGAGACCCAAGTCCATCAGCCTTTCTCCATAGGAGAGATGTTCCAATCCCCTAATCATCTTCGTTGCCCTTTGCTGGACCCTCTCCAGTAGTTCCCTGTCCTTCTTGAACTGGGGAGCCCAGAACTGGATGCAGTACTCCAGATGCGGCCTCACCAGGGCAGAGTAGAGGGGGAGGATGGCCTCCCTCGACCTGCTGGCCACACTCTTCTTGATGCACCCCAGGATGCCATTCGCCTTCTTGGCCGCCAGGGCACATTGCTGGCTCATGGTCATCCTGTTGTCCACCAGGACTCCCAGGTCCCTCTCCACAGAGCTGCTCTCCAGGAGGTCAGCCCCCAACCTGTACTGGTGCATGGGGTTATTCCTCCCCAGGTGCAGTACCCTACACTTACCCTTGTTGAACTTCATAAGGTTTCTTTCTGCCCAACTCTCCAGCCTGGCGAGGTCACGCTGTAAGGCAGCACAGCCTTCTGGCGTGTCAGCCACTCCTCCCAGTTTTGTGTCATCAGCAAACTTGCTGATGGTACACTCTATCCCTTCATCCAGATCATTGATGAATATGTTGAACAAGACTGGGCCCAGTACTGACCCCTGAGGGACACCACTTGTTACTAACCTCCAACTAGACTCTGCACCACTAACCACAACCCTCTGAGTTCTATCTGTAAGCCAGTTCTCAATCCACCTCACTGTCCATTCATCTAAGCCACACTTCCTAAGCTTTCCTGTGAGGATGATGTGGGAGACAGTGTCGAAAGCCTTGCCAAAGTCAAGGTAGACAACATCCACTGCCCTCCCCTCATCCACCCATCTAGTTACTTCGTCATAGAAGGCTATCAGATTAGTCAGACATGACTTCCCCTTGGTGAATCCATGTTGACTACTTCTGATAATCTTCTTTTCATCCAGGTGCTTTGAGATGACTCCCAGAACAAGCTGCTCCATCATCTTTCCAGGGAAAAGGATTCCCCTTCAATTTCTGCACGATTACCCACATGACCATGAGCATCACATGTGACCATGAGCATCACGTTTCACTTCCCACTGCCTCCTACTCCCAGACCAGCAAAACCTCCTGCCTCTGCCAGAAGATTCATTTGATGGCATCTACTTCATACTGCCTTGTGGTTAGGGCTATATCCCACACATCACCAGCATGTATCCTGGGGAACTTCTCTTACCCTCTGAAGTCCCAGAAGCCAGGTGCAGCTGGTCAGCCAGACATACAGCCCACCAACAGCTGCTCTGGCCCATAGGAAGCAAGAGGAGCCCTATTACCGAACTTTGCTTGGAAACAAGTGGGGAAGAGTCTTCTCACAACAGTCTTCTGCTAACAGGAATCCCACTAGGACACACATTCACCTCTCAGGGCCTAGTAATGTGACCATCAGCATCTGCTCCCTTCCACATCACAGGACATGAAGTAGCTCTTTCACTGTGGAGAACTAAATACTTGACAAATGTTTGTGAAGTGCCCGACAAGATTTGGTTTCCATCCTGAAGGGATATTGCTCCATGTTACAACAATATTCGATGACAACAAAGGCAGATCTGCCTTTCTCCACCTCTGTTGGCCCACATTGTTCAAGGGAGGAAAATTAAAGAACCACCAGTTTGCTCTTATGATGGAAACAGGTGACAAATATTGGCCTTTCAGCATAGGCTATACTTTAAATCTCACAAATTTCCAGAAACACATCACTTGTTCAAAGATTAACAAATCGCGCTATCACTAGCTAATGACCTACCTGAGCTTCTGTGGACAATGCACTCAATGGTAATAGAAAAACCTCGGGCCACAGCCCAAAACATAGGGTAAGCATGCCACTGATACCAGAACATAGGATCTTGTCAGCACTTCATTATTTCTGAGGCTGAAGTTCCTTTTGCTTTGTCTGCCTCTAATTTATTTAATCTTTGAACCTTTGCATTCAGTGTCCACAGATCATCACACATTATAGCAGCAATCACTAAAATCATATTACCTTACTCCATCTTTCACAGATGAAATTCGGCATGTGCATCCAGTTCTTTTTTAATAAAGCCTGGAAGACACAAAAAGGACAAACTATTTCTGACTGAATGGATCCAAATAAACAGGCTAGCAGTATAGGAAAAACATTTTTTTTTTGAAAACAATAAATATAGGAACAATTGAAAAAATTGCTATGAATTTGTAAAAAATGCAGATTGTTAACATTTTATAACATAGCTCCTTTACCATTTGAAACAGAATCTGGACTGTGAATCAGTTCTGAGGAAAGAGAATATAATAATAAAGCCAAAAGAGAAATTCCAGAATCAGGTACTGTTACTGTAACATTTTACACTTAAGGACTGTGATGTATATCTCCCTTCTACTATATTAATGAAAATACAATGCATCTAACTAAAATACTTTTCTGTTAAGTCTGTAAAAGACTCAATGCAGTTACAGCATAGGAAGCTCAATAAAGTAGCTACTTCATGTTACCAGCAACAATCAAGTTCTCCCAGCATAGCTTCTCAACTTGGCTACCTTGTCCTATCTGCTTATTCCAGCTGCAGTCACTGTTGGGTCACCACATGGCACTGCAGCTACTTCCCCAAGAGGATGCTCCACAAAACAGAAATGCTAACAACTGAATCCAGCCCCACAAGCAATTTTTACTTCCTGCAGGTCCATACTGAATTCATTTGCCACTGGCAGAGAGATTCAAGAGTTTCATTTCTTGCTGCCAACACCCACAGCTCTTCCATTGTGACAAGGAACATAGTGTCCTTGGCCATATCAACATCACTCACCACACATAAGCAATAGGCTTATGGGTTTTTTTAATGTTTTTTTTTTAATGTTTTTTTTCCCCTTCAAGAAGTACAATCAAGACGTTTCCTAGTACCTTTTATCCCATAAATCAATCAGTTCAGAATCCATATCCAAGTTCACTGTCAAACAGATACACAATCCACATAGAAGGAAAATAAGGCAGCTAGACACGAAGGTTAACTTTAACCTGAAAAAGCCACAGCCTTCCTAAGCTCCCTCTGTAGCCAGCCAAATCCAACATCTACCCCACTTAACCCACTGCCTATTGGGATTAGCCCCTGAGCAAGGCCCTCAGGTGCAGGGGAGGCTCCCTATCACACTGCCCAGAGCTGCTTATGTTCTGCCTAACACAGTTGCCACACAGTATCCTAACATTTCACCCATGGTCTTTTCTCAGCCCCCATGGTGACCTTAAGACACGATAATTATTTTATGAAGGTACTGTTCTGAATTTTCGGGTTTCCAATTTCTGAAATGATGCAAGAGCTGTGTTGCAACCCAACAGAACAGTGCTTTACAGCGGTAAACTAGGAACAGGTGCCTTGCATCCTGGTATGAGGGCAGCTGGTGTGTTAGATAGTGCAAAACCTGCTGGCAGGGAGAGTGAGGTGAGGTAGACAGACAAACCTGGCACTGTGCTGTCCATATGGCGAGCAGCCCATGGAGTGAATTCTAACAATCACTCACTCCAGAAGCAAACCCAGAAGTAATGTAACACACAGTATAAAAAAGCGGGGGATCGGAATGAAAGAGCAAACTGGAGAGTGAAATGTGGATGAATCTGATGGGAAATGGGCTGGGCTACGGGACAGTCCAAGAAAGCATCCAGTTGAACACTCTAGCTCACTTTCTCAGACTTTGACCTTGAAGGCAAGAGACAGGCTTCCTCTAACGCAATTTACCATCTCCTGCTATAGCCCAGACATGACCACCTCAGATATGTCCTTTTTTTCCCCTCCTTCTTTTTTGATATTGACATGACAATCCTGTCAGAATGGAAGAGAACTGCTGTGAATCCATGCAGGCTAGCTGCATGATTGCCACCTTTGCAGCACCACAGCATCTTGCAGGCAGAGACGTTGCAGAAGAGCAGAAGCCAAACCCAGCAAAGCAACACTAGTGTGTTCAGCCCACTATGCTGAATGATTACTTCACTGCACATCTCCTTCCAAGAGGGAACCTGTTCTTCAGCCAGAGGTAGTGGAATCTAACTTTACAGAATAATTCAGGCTGGAAAGGATAGTCCAGCTTTCTGCTTCAAGTAGGGTCACCTGTCAGCTCAGACAAGGCTTCTCAGGGCTTTAAACAGTTGGGTCTTAAAAACCTCCAAGGACAGAAACTGTTCATCCTCTCTCAGCGAACTGTTCTATTGCTGAACTACCTGTTGTTACAGGTGTCACTGGAACCAGTAGCACAGTTATTTCACATTTCCAAAATCATTACAGAAGGAAAACAATAATTCATAAGCAATTGCACAACTGATGCACCACACAAATTGATCTTTCAGTTTCACACCTTCACCTCTCTATTTACACTCAGAATTACAGAACAAAGACATTAACTGTGTACCTGGGAGTTACCAAATAGCTCTATAGATCACATTTTTTATCCTAAGGCCAAACCAAAAGCTTTTCAACTAGTATGCTCTTCAAGACAAGAACAAGTATGATTTTTAACCTGAAATATTTGCCATTTTGCTACAACAGTGCACGTTAGAAATCTTTGACCATGGTACCACAAAACTGTGGCAAGGCAACAGGTTCTTATGCGGAGAAGATACTTCTCTAGTAAAATATGTAGATGGGGAGAATGCATAAATATATACATTAGGACTAAGAAAGCTAAAACTTTAACTAACAGAAAAATATACTGATCAGTCATAAGCAAAACACTCCCTACAAGATTAAATTCAGGGGAGATTCATACATAAAGCAAACAGTGTTCAGATTTGTGATGCAGTAATTAAGATGCAATTCATCAGTTTACAGTGCTGCATGTAATACTAGGAAAATCAGAACTATCAAAGAAGAACCACAATGTTTTTTTTTTAATGAAGATGAAGTAAAAGAAATAAGATGAAGTTAAAAAGCACTAAGACACACTAGAGACTAACAAGAAGAACTTCCTCTAGAAATTGGGAGTTCATCACTTGAGAAAAGCCAAGAAGAAGGAAGACCTCTGTTGTCAGATGATGCATCCACAAAAAGGGCAGATACTTCATTAAGGTGTACCAGCCAATGTGCTCTTGTTACTACAAAAAGCAGCAAGGAGACTAAGTCAAGAACACTGGCTACAACAAGCTAAACACTGTTCACCTCAGTCTGTAACACGTGTAGAGAAATGCTTATGAGGACAATGGAGAATCAGCCTC
Source organism: Charadrius vociferus (assembly GCF_000708025.1). Taxonomy (NCBI): domain Eukaryota; kingdom Metazoa; phylum Chordata; class Aves; order Charadriiformes; family Charadriidae; genus Charadrius; species Charadrius vociferus. The sequence goes on along the minus strand of NW_009647874.1, from coordinate 5,008,017 downwards.
CTCAGAGCAGACCAAAAAATTGTTAGGCTTGGCAAAGTGCAGGCTGAGATGAGTTACAATTTGCTCTCCAGAAATACACGACAAGGGATAAACACCAGAGAGGTGAAAAAAGCTATAAGATAAATAGGATGTTAACAAAATAACTAACCTAACTGGAATAATAGCAACCAAAAAAGCTAGTTTAGCCAAGGAAACACTTCGTTTCCTTATAAAAGAAGCATCATGCTTCTTTTAAAGCTAGACTCAACAACTCGGGCAACTCCATTCAGCCCTATGCTTCTATGCACTCATCAGCAAAGCATCTAAAATTTCTTACAAAATTGTACCTCTTCACAGAAGAGAAGACAGCTCAAGTTTTCTTCTCTTTTCATTGTCCAAGGTGAAAGCAGAACAAACTTGAAGTTCACTTCTATGACTGTCAGTTCAGATGAGAAGTTACAAAGCATTTTACTTACCCTGGCTTTTGGAGAGTTCCTCAATGAGGACAGAGACATCTGACATTATGTGGAACTCTTTTCAGGGTTAAATGTGATATGCAATAGTTCTTGACAAAGTCATTCACTGTTTTAAATCATTTTTATTTTGGTAAATTCAATGCAGGCACGCAAAGTTTCAATTTGGTATCCTTTATAACTTATTCAGTACAGTTATTTTTTCTTTTTCCATTCTAAAAGCAGGGCACGTACTGTGAAAGCTCCTCGACACCGTGAAAGCTACACACAAAGCAAGTCACAGCCAGCCACAGTCACAAGATCAAGGGCTGATACAATGGACCTGCTACATTATAACCCTGTAATATAATGTACCACCATTCACCTTCAGGACATTTTATATAAATACTTAAAACTGGTCAGTTATTACTCATTTCATTTAAAATGAAGAAATGAAAATGGCAGGGATGATAAAGGAATCTAAAAATCCTATTTACAATAGTACGACAAAAAGTAACTAGTTCTGTGGCCACAGGCAAATCCCTTTCATCTCTGTGGCATAGCTGACACATCTGTAAAACAGAAACAACGCGACCTAGTAACTACATTGAGTTTCTCTGCTGCCAAGTTATATTCATACCTTGCTCACTACCATCAGGAAGTCATACCCATTTTGCAGAGCAACACTAGAAATCACACATTCTAGAGCGACATGTTTCAAAATCAATCCATCAGTGAGATTTTTAGAAAAATATTGCAACTTCTGCAAAGAAGACAAGTTCTGACCTCCTGCAGGTGTCCTCCTGCTCAGCACCCCATTCTAAAAGCAACTGCGGTTCTTCAATTACATTTCTAGAGTCTACCTGTAAATTCTCTTTGAGACAATCATATTTTTTAATTGCACTCCAATTGCTGTGGTACCTGATTAAGAACCACTAAAGTGCCAGGTTTAGCCATAACAACTAAATTGAACACCAGGAGTACATGCCCAGGTAGCAAGCCCAGAGAATCCAATGTCACTTGCATATGAAAGATTCTAACCGGGCACCAACTCAAGCCCCTTTTTTTCACCCTACATTGTACAGTTTTTAAATTACATTGCCCTGTAATAGCAGTAAGACCACAGCAGAGTGTGGTAATGTGCTACTGCAGACCACACCACAGCACTAGCTTCTTGGCACGTTCTGCCTCTGGCCTTCTGCATTAAGAAATGACGATGATAGGAAAAAAAAGATCAAAGACTGTAGAACATTTTTGTTTAATTAAAACCATATAGAAATTGTTTTGCAATTGACTGAGGATGGCAGTTCAAGCCTTAGTGCTTGCTGCCAGATTTTAAAAGCCATTCAGATCCTTCACTGTAAGGAAATGATATACAGTGAGATTTTTTTTTTCTCCCCAATTGCGTGTACTTGCAACCACAGTTACCACACAAATGGAGGAGAACACCAGTTCTCAATTAAATCTGCCATATCATTATTCCTAAATACTGTGGAAAGTGAAGCAAGTGATGCTATTCCCTGTCGAGAACCCTCAAAGTGTGATACAAACAAAATGTACCAGGGAGTGTATGTGCTCCTACTGAAAACCCCTCACTTTCTCCACCACCCTGATGTCTTCCCTCTTTCTTACTCACTGGACAGCTGCTAAATCACTTCAGGGAGGAACAAATGACTAACCCTTTTCCTTTGCAGTTAACCATGGTGTCAACATCTCTGAAGGGTACCTGCAACCCATGACACCAGGTGTGATTTTGTCCATTAGTTAAACAGAGACAAACAGAGCTACTTTGCCTAGTGGCTAGTTTTGATGGCTTTTATCCAGGCACAGTCCAACAGACATGCTATTCCCACGAGAGCTGAGCCAATCTAAGCTACTGCCTCCCATTGCTTGTCCTCGCTTTTACCCTCCTCCTATCTGTCAGTAAAACTGCACGTTGGTGCAACCTATACTTCTTAAAAAAAAAAACCAAACACAACACAACACCCACCCCCAGAATACTTGGACAGAAAAAAAGAGCAAGACAGAACAGTTTGCCAAAGGTACAATTTAAACCAAAGCAGTCTGACAGAACCAAGCTGGAGAAGGACTATATTTGCTGTTTATGCGGGCAAATTTGAGGAGCAGGAACCTCTGCAGCAGGCAAGCAGCTGAGGAAGAACTACATGGCAGTAGAGCTGCATACTAATGCTCATTCAGAGCAAGCTGTCAGACCCAGTGTAGCTCAGAAGACATTTCCTGTAAACATATTTTAAAGGCTCAAGTTTCCAATAATCAGCCTACAAACCCAGGCAGCATATTCTTTGTTTAGGTCAAGATAGTTATGACCCCCGCTACAAACCTCAAGCAGACAGAAGGTAGAATAAACCGTGTGTCCTGCTGTGCTCCGTCTGATCTTCTCCTTTGCCTTGTGGCAAATAAAATGCAGCGTTCTTTAAACTCTTTTATAAACTAAGTATGATTTCCTGAAGTCTTCCCTCATATTCCCCATTTTTATACCAGTCTTGAGGATTTTAAAGAACATCAACTCTCTTCATTCTGAGCCAATTATTATTGTGATCAACATAGCAACTCTTCTGCAGTACTAACTTACACAAGATGCAATCACCATTGTATCAAAATATGCCTTACAGAAAAAGAGGAAACTTGCCTTGTCTTGATCTGACTTCCCCAGAGTTATTTCAGATTTGCTTGCATTATGTATGCAACCTGTACTTTCACAATATTAAAGTTACAGCTATTTTCAGCTCTTGGTTGGGAAGAAATAAAACATGCTGGCTGCAGAAGTGCTTTACCATTCCTAATCCTAGGCTGTGTTCCTGAATCAGTAACAACTTCTTGTTGGGCAGAACACAGTCACAATTTACCTTGCTCTGCACTTCATTTTCATTAAAAGAAAATCATAGTACACGTCAATACCTCCACAGGTTGAACAAGCATGGAGGCAGGACCCATAGCATGCCCCAACATTAGGTCTGTTCTTCAACATTGTTACATACACAACTCCGCAAGTCAGTCCAGCTAAAAAGTGCTGTCCTGCAAAACAGGAAGTGAGGGAAAGTTGATTACAAAATACAGTCTCAAGGTCAAACTGGTTTGCATGAGTGGATCCTGCATTTCACATTCTATTATAAATATTAAGGAGAAGCCCTGGTTTGCTATTACAAGGATGATCAATCCAACCACTTACTACATGCTTATGCAGAAGAAATGAGGTGTATGAAGAACACCCAGGACCATGGTGAATCAACTTGAACAATTTTGTAATACTGTTGACAATAAATGAATGGTGTCCACTACCTAAACTTTTCACTCCCTTCTTTCATTTAGTATATTAGTGTCACAGTAAGACACATGATAAAGTTTTGAATTCTTGGAGAAGCAAGGAGGGGGGTCAGCAGAACTGCCTGCTCTTGGACTTCCAGAGGGCAGACTTTGGTCTATTCAGGAGCCTGGTTGACAGAGACCCTTGGGAGGCAGTCCTGAAGGGCAAAGGAGTCCAGGAAGGCTGGATGTTCTCCAAGAAGGAAGTCTTAAAGGCGCAGGAACAGGCCATCCCATTGTGCTGAAAAACGAGCCATCGGGAAAAAAGACTGGCCTGGCTGAACAGAGAGCTATGGTCACAACTCAGGTAAAAATTGAGAGTTTATGGCCTTTGGAAGAAAGGGCAGGCCACTCACGAGGACTACAAAGATGTTGTGAGGCTACGCAGGCTCCAAGAAGGAAGTCTTAAAGGCGCAGGAACAGGCCATCCCATTGTGCTGAAAAACGAGCCATCGGGAAAAAAGACTGGCCTGGCTGAACAGAGAGCTATGGTCACAACTCAGGTAAAAATTGAGAGTTTATGGCCTTTGGAAGAAAGGGCAGGCCACTCACGAGGACTACAAAGATGTTGTGAGGCTACGCAGGGAGAAAATTAGAAGGGCCAAAGTCCAATTAGAACTTAATCTGGCTTCTGGAGTTAAGGACAATAAAAAAATGCTTTTATAAATACATTAGCAATAAAAGGAGGACTAAGGATAATCTCCATCCTTTATTCGGAGAGGGGGGGAACACAGTAACCAAGGATAAGGAAAAGGCTGAGGTACTTAATACCTTCTTTGCCTCAGTCCTTAACAGTAAGACCAGTTGTTCTCTGAGTACCCAGCCCCCTGAGCTAGAAGACAGGGACGTGCAGCAGAATGAAGCCCCCATAATCCAAGGGGAAATGGTGAGTGACCTGCTACAGCACTTAGACACACAGAAGTCCATGGGGCCGGATGGGATCCACCCGAGGGTACTGAGGGAGCTGGCAGAAGTGCTCACCAAGCCACTTTCCATCATGTATCAGCAGTCCTGGCTAACCTGGGGAGGTCCCAGTTGACTACAGGTTAGCAAATGTGACGCTTATCCACAAGAAGAGCCAGAAGGAGGATCCAGGGAACTACAGACCTGTCAGTCAGACCTCAGTGCCAGGAAAGGTAATGGAGCAGATCATCTTCAGTGCCATTACACAGCACATGCGGGACAACCAGGTGATCAGGCCCAGTCAGCATGGGTTCATGAAAGGCAGGTTCTGCATGACTAAACTGATCTCTTTCTATGACAAGGTGACCCACTTAACAGGCAAGGGAAAGGCTGGGGATGTTGTCTACCTAGACTTTAGTAAAGCGTTTGACACCATTTCCACCAGCATTCTCCTGGAGAAACTGGCTGCTTATGGCTTGGACAGGAGTACACTTTGCTAGCTAAAAAACTGGTTGGATCACAAGGCCCAAAGAGTTGTGGTGAACGGAGTTAAATCCAGTTGGCAGCTGGTCAAAAGTGGTGTTCCACAGGGTTCAGTATTGGGGACGGTTCTGTTTAGTATCTTTATCAATGACCTGGATGAGAGGACCGAGTGCACCCTCACTAAATTTGCAGATGACACCACGCTGTGTGGGAGTGTTGATCTGCATGAGGGTAGGAAGGGTCTACAGCGGGATCTGGACAGGCTGGATCAATGGGCCAAGGCCAATGGTATGAGATGCAACAAGGCCAAGTGCCGGGTCCTGCACTTGGGTCACAAC
>NW_009647874.1:4964704-5002258 GCF_000708025.1 Charadrius vociferus | reverse complement strand
GGGACATGGTTTAGTGGTGGTGTTGGCAGTGTTAGGTTACTGGCTGGACTCAATGATTTTAAAGGTCCCTTCCAACTTAGATGATTTTATGATTCTGTTTTTCTTAGCTACTGAATGCGCACATGCCTGTCTTTTTTATCACAAGCGGCTACACTTTCAGGCTAAATAATATTCCATTGTAAAACTAAACATCCAAGTAGTAACAGGTGGAAAGTGGTGGTGTTGGCAGTGTTAGGTTACTGGCTGGACTCAATGATTTTAAAGGTCCCTTCCAACTTAGATGATTTTATGATTCTGTTTTTCTTAGCTACTGAATGCGCACATGCCTGTCTTTTTTATCACAAGCGGCTACACTTTCAGGCTAAATAATATTCCATTGTAAAACTAAACATCCAAGTAGTAACAGGTGGAAATTATCTTCATGCAGTGTAACAACATGATAATTTTCTAAGGGCGTTCAGTTTTACACAAATCCCTGAGATGTCGACATTAAGATGGGTTTTCCTTCTAGGGCAATCCATTACACTGACCTTGTCATGCAGACATATTTTATGGACCTTCAGAAGTAATGTGAGATCTGATGCAAATTGGACCATTGGGCACTCCAGCCATGAAATGTGTAGCACAATATGGGGAAATCTAGGCTGCATTATTAATTTTTACATATACATAGTCACGTTTACTGTGAAGACATTGTTTTCTTGGGCCCCAGAAATATGAATCACAGAGGAACTGGAAAAGAAGTGCAAGTTGTAGGAAAGTTGGGGAAGTTGTCATACTTCCAAAAAAAAAAAAAAAAAGATGCTTAGATGCTTCAAAATATTACACTCCCCATCTACCACAGCGCTCCCAAATGCATATTTGCCACCTCTCTTCTTTCTCTTAGAAGCCTTTTAGAGGTTTGCAAATGCTGTTAGTGACAAGTACACACTGTGCTTAGAAGGAACAACTCTACCCATTTATCCTGGACGTCTTGCTCATGACAGCAAAGGTTATCAAATCTTCACACAAATTGAGTCAAATTACTAGCGAGTTCTTGTCTGCTGCTTATCACAAATATAACATCAGCTAAGCAGACCTTCACGCTGCTAAGTGTTCTGCCCTCCATTTGTCTTTCTGCTAAATTTTACATAAAATTGGTATTTAAAGATGCCCCCAGTTTTTAAAGAGACAATTGTTACGTGTGCCAAATTGTTTCTAGCCCTCAATAAAATCTTACCAGTGGCCCCTTCTGACATTTTTTGATTTTCCATGAAATTAAAGGCTGTAGGGATGTTTACATATCTGAAATATAAATCCCACTAACGAGCACGGAAAAGAACATTCAGTTCTTCTTGAGCTATTAGGAAATACTTGCATCCCATAAAAAAAGCAAAGCATTTACAAGGTAGTGAAAATTCAGACACCATGGGTGTTAAAGCCAAGCCCCTCCCTTCCTCAGTTCACACACACACACCAGCAGCCTCCCATCACTTCCAAGCACAAAAGCAGTCGCTTCCTTCAAGCGTTCCCTGTGCAAATGGAAGTTTATCCTTCCACGTGCTCAAACAGGTTCCCTCTCTCACTGCTCTCTGGTACCCTGAAGGTGTTCAACTTCTTCCACTAATCCCATGCACTGAAATTATATCGCATCTTGAAAAGGCTCCTGTGTGAGAGCTCTCTTCTTCAAGGGGAAAACAAAAAAAAAAGCCAGCTGCTCCATGCAAACCGCCAGCACCTCCACCTCCCTCTCTGGGGCACAGAGGAGCTGGCAGAAATTGGGCTTTCATGGCGGAAGTGAATGCAAAAGGGGCTGTATAGCAGGAACCAGGAGGACTTGCTGCCTCGGCCTCCTGCTCGCAGGCATCTCTGCCCTTCAAAATCCAGCCTGCCCCACAGGCAGCAAAGCCATGTCTCACTCTGCCCACTCAGGCCCGCAGGAGCTGACTGCTGAGTGGCATTTGCATTTTCACTACAGAGGAGCCCTCAGATAACTGATTCAGTCTCTCGAGCACATCTTGGAATGGTAGTGGTGGTCTTACTCCAGAGACCACGGGTCTGGATCCTCGGAGAATGGATTAAACACTGTTAAACACAATTCCCCTCAATTCAACTCCCATTTCTTACTTTCATCTATAACATTGCCCACATCCTTCAATGGCTACTTCCATTCACCATGTATTTTAGTGAAAGTGCTGTAGAAAAACTGCTTGTATAAACTGTTTGTGAACATTCAGTAAAGATGGCGAAGACCTGTAGGGTCTCTCATAGGATTCTCTATAAGACACCACATCACTTCAAGACAAACTAAAACTTAATTTAATTTGCTTCTGCCCAGTAACAAGCAATATCTAGTGTTGGGAAAAAGCAAATTACCTGACAGTATGAATGCTTACTCACACTATTGTATAATTTCTAAAAATGAGCAGTCTGTAAACATAAGCACTCTCAACTTACTTCCTGATAATAAGATCAGAAGAAATTTCTCTGAAATTCATACATTTGAGACCAAACTTGTCCTGGTTCCCTTCTATTCCCCAGTTGAACTGCAGACTTCATAGGAGGGCAGCCAAGAGAATCACCTCTAATTTTCCATTAGTCTTTCTTTCCAAAGTCCATTTCTGGTCTAGTTTGCAAGCCGGCCTCACTGCATATGTGGCGGCAAAAGAGCAGTCACTTTTCCATGCAGCTTTTCTGTGTAAAATCACTGTCCTGTAGAAGTATCAGTGTTTTAAATACCACGTTCTCCCCCATGAGTCTACAAAGCTATGGGGCAATAATTAGAACTCTTTCGTATATAGGAAAGTACACCACAAAGGCCACATTCTTCCTCTTACTCACTACCTCCTGTTTACCAAAATACAATTGAAAGTCATCCACTTATCTCAGGAAGAGAGAACAATTTAATGAACTTTTCCCAAGCGCCCATATTTGAGGGAGTGTTTATAACAGAAAGACCTCATTCTAGCCAGCTCAGCTGCATGCATTTTTATGTCATGTATTCACAGCCACAATACTATTGTTTAGTGATAGTAATACTCAGGATGCAATCTTTTTCATACAAATCTTCCATACTAATGTACAGAGCTCAAGAGCTCTTCTTGCAAGCTTTCCTGGAACAACAGAAGACACTGTCAGCATGGTATTATTTTTTTCATGTCCTTTTATGTGCATTAAAAGAATCAACATTTTACCATGTTGGTCCATATGTCCTCAGGAGAAGCCCTCCCAGTTGCCCAACAGAAACAACATCGATGACAGGGAAAAAAATAAATCTTTTGCTTTAAAATCAGACCATTAGTGTCTATGTCTGAAATGAGACAAGAAATCTTTAATAGCAGCTTGTATTTCAGGAATCTGGGGCTTAAAATACACTTACCTATCAGACACAGGAAACTTGATGAAGTTACTGGCTTTTTAGTGCATTCTAGAATATTGCAGTATTGTCTTTTTTTTTCTTTTTCTTTTTCTTTTTTTTTTTTTTTTTAATCAGATTTGCTGCCCAAATAACCTGCAGAAATGGACATGCTCTGTTATTCACCACTGCCTGTAAGCAGCTCTGCCATCTGGCACTAGAAAGTATTTATCTAAAAAATAAATCTGAATTACGGATCATGAACCCACTCCTTTAAAACTGTTTCACCTGAACACATAGAAGGTCAATTCACAATCATGCGAGACATCAAACCTACCAATTGACTACCATTTGTTTTAGCCCAACAGCAGACTCGGAGGTACTCTGCTGCTTTAAAAAATGAAGCATCAAACTGAACTGAAAACTGAGCTAATCCCAGATTTCTGCATCCCTACAAAATAAGAGAATTCAGCACAGAAATAACATGCCATTGTAATCCAGGCCATAATCTCATTTAACCGGAGTAAAATGAACTATACTCATCCTTACGCTGGCTCCGACTCCAGAGCAGAGCAGGGGGACTATAGTCATGAAGGACTAGTCAAGTGGAAATTCAAACCCTGAAGGCAAATGGAAGGACTACCATTGCTGTATTCACAGTATAGGCTGCATCCTTCACTCTTTATTTAAACTAGCACATGCTCAAGACTACACAAAGATTTCAACAGACAAAAATTGAGACTGTGACTTTTTCTGTGCGATACAAAACCTTACACAATGCAATGAAGTGGGAGCCCCTCTAACATTTTGGGCCTTCCAGGGCAAACAGGACAAGTTCACTGCCTCCCTCCGTGTCCTCCTGCTTGAACTGCTCCAGGATTAAGTGAAGAGCTTTTCAGGACACTTTATAAACAAAGATTTAACAGTTCTTTCCCCTTCCTCTTTAAAACCAGGCAACAAATCTAATCCAAAAAAGACAACTTACTCAGAAAACAGGAAAAGGGACAAAGCAGATGCCCTCTAGATATATACACACATAAAAATAAAAGACCTCCAAAACAACCAATGTAAAAATTGTCATTTCTAAAAATTACGCAAATAAAAAGATGAGTTCTCCAACAAACAAGACATTTCAGTATTGGAAGCAGTGCTATTCACACTGCTCACATGCAAGGATTTTATTCCAATATAACTCCAGTTTCCAGGGGCTTATTTCTACAAAAAGAAGAAAAGAAACAAAAACCTGTAAAAAACCCAACTCAAACAAACTTTTCCCCTCCCTACTTTTCAAATTTAGATTAGGAAACAGAAACGCCATGCTGTTCTGTGACACAAGGATATACTACACAAACACCAATATACTGCTGCTTTTTCATATACTGCAGAGTTCTCTTTCAGAAAGTCTAATGTCAAACATCAAATCACCATATAAAATATGGCAACCATTTTTTGTGGAAAAAAAAAAAAAGTATTCAGTGCACAGACCATCTTATACTCTCTGTAAAAGTCAGCATCTAATACAGCAGTGCTCCAGTTTCAGTTCACCATTAGGTAAAACTTTAATGCAATCAAAAAATCACCCATATTAAAGATGATTCGTGTAAATTCATTGCAATAACAGGACTGGATTTCCCCTAAGTTCTTCACCAGCCATTTAGCAAGGCTAGCTACAAATCATTGCTGACATAGCTTTTGTGTAAAATAAAAGAGTAGGTGCTTCCTCCCACTGAAGGTCTCAGAGCTTCAAGAATTTGGGAGAAATGCTTTCTTTTCTCAATGCCCCTAATTTCTCCAATCACTACCCACAGCAACAGCTGTGTTTCGTGCAGAGTCATTTCCCCCTGCCACAGCTGGGAGAGGTAAAACAGTATGCACAAGGACGATGCCACTGCCCATTTCGAAACTTCTGCTTAGGGACTGAGGAAGCAGACCATGTAAGAGATCAGAGCTAATCCAGCAGCATTGCTTCCCACGTGCCAGGAAGGCAGACGAAAGGGCTCAGAATAACACAGTTAGGGCATGGCCACAAAGGAAGCCACAGAAAAAAGCAACAGGTTTTATGAAGGAAGAAACAACTGAAAGGACAGCTGAACACCTCACCTGTCGTTCACAACACAAGTAGCACAGGAACAAAAAGGATGATCTGACTTACGTGTACTTTGCAGCTTTGCACCATTTAAGGCTTGCCTAGGTGGAAAACCTGCCAAGGGGAGACAATCATTAAACAGGTTACAGTAGAGCAGATGAAGTGAGAATGGAAAAAGGGGGCTTAAATTTCAGCAAGAAGTCCACAAAAGCTTCAGTGAGGGCAGAGGTAACAAAACATGGCTCTGGATTAATGCAGAGACGAGAAAACAGCTGTGTAAGCACCGGTCATGTCCTGTAGGTTAGGAACAGGAGGGAAGAACACTGAGCTGGGATCTTCTGCTTGGGTTCACTGGAGAAAAGAAAGGCAAAGGAGATGGTGAACGCTCACACTTCAAGTCCTAACAGCTTGTGCCATATGTTGCCTTTACAGCCTGATGCAAAGCCAACCTAAAGCAACAAAAAATAACTTTCAGGGTGCCTAGAGGGCAGACTTTGACAAACCCTAATATTACCTGTTACAAAATCCCCGGACAAAAGGATCAAACGCAACTGCTTCCTTTGCACTTAACAGTTACGATCGCTTCCCTCTACAAATCTCTCCTATCTTGGCTATTTACATTTTAGTTGTGTCTTGTTAATATATCTAAAAGAAGTCATGTAATCATCAACATAATATCAAAAATCATCACTAAAACTGCTTTAGTTCTTCCCAGAAGCGTTCCAATTCACATGAAGCAAACTGTATAGCTATCTTGCAAGGCTGGGCTTTTTGTTCTTTTTTCAGTAGACGCTTTTTATTCACTTCGTGGCATTCCAGCAGCAGACAGAGGGACACAGCAGCCAGCACGAGAACAAGATGAATCAGAGAGAGTTCTCTCTGGTGGTCAGCACTTGCACAAAGAGTTTATGGACAAGTAGGATGGAGAGGCTGTCTTCAGCGTTGTGTTGAGTCTGGGGCTGTCATCTCGGTTTTTAGATGCTAAGCATGTTCTTGAAATTTCTTTTTAAAATCTTAACTGTGAATTATTTAACTGCACCCACAATGCATTAATAAAGAAATTATGTAAACTCAATTGAAGATAATTGCGTTTTATTATAATAAATTATTTGTTATGGCTTGACATAATACAGAATCGGTACTCTAAATGGATGCATACATACTTAAAAGCAAACATGAAGGCAAACAATTCTGACACACAATCTTAGAAAACAATAATTCAAATACAAATAATAGAAAAATTAAGACTATAAAGACTATTTTATTTGAACTTGTTTGGATTTGGGAGGGGTGGAAAAGACTGCCATGTACCAGAACTTTGTTACTGAGCAGTCCTAAAACCAACCCTAACGTTGTTTAGACTATCTTGCTTTTATAATGCTGTAACATCTCCAGAGAGACCTTATAGCAGTCTTCCAGCACGTAAAGGGGGCCTACAGGAGAGACAGCGAGGGACTCTTTATCAGGGGGCATAGTGATAGGATGAGGGGTAATGGTTTTAAACTGAAAGAGGGAAGATTTAGGCTAAATATGAGGAAGAAATTCTTTACTCTGAGAGTGGCGAGACACTGGAACTGTTGCCCAGAGAAGCTGTGGATGCCCCAACCATGGAATTGTTCAAGGCCAGGTTGGAGGGGACTTTGAGCAACCTGGTCTAGCGGAAGGTGTCTCTGGCCATGGCAAGGGGGTTGGAACAAGATGATCTTTAAGGTCCTTTCTAACCCAAACCATTCTATGATGAGCATGAGAAATAGTTTATATCAGAAACATTAATCATTAAAATTAGTCACCAAAATTTTGCTCTGGCAGATGGGCGTCCATGAGTGACACTGTTTTAAAAGCTCCTCTCAGACTATAGTTTTCTGACTTGGATGCCACAAGAAGTGTAAAGATACTACAAATGCACGAATGTAAAGATACTACAAATGCACGAACGATCCTTACTTTCCATTTTATTAAGAAACCTAATCTTTTTAAAAAGAAGAAATAACACCACACCTAGTTAATTCATGGCAATGAAAACACTGTGCATCAGCAAATGCAAATCAGCAAACAGAAGAAAAACCTAAAGTATGCTGTCATTTTTAAATGACCTTACTACAGCACCATATTTCTTTGAGAGGAGAAGACAGTGGTCAGTGGTCATTTTAATGTAAATTCTACAAGGAAATGAGTGGTACTTTAAAGTAGCTGAAATTAAGCTAGTAAATGATCGAGTTTTGAAAATATCCTCATTCTCTCATTCTGAAAATAATACACACAAGTGACCAGGCTCCCTTGTTATGAACAGTAGCTGCCAACCTCACTGTAAGATGCACTTTAAAAGGACGGGGAATGACTACAACAAAAGAAAAGAAAAAATAAATTAAGATAAATTCACTACTGCAGTTCAAAAACAGAATCCCTAACTTAGAAAAATCTCGTGAGGAGTACAGCAAAGGCTAAGGATTCAGTGGACTCCACATGAGGATAATAAGCAATACCAATCTAGACTACATTAAAATTATAGCACCAGAGTGAATAAAATAGCAGTAAAGCCACTACAAAAAACTGTTTTACACACTCTGCATATGTCAACACTAACTAGAATATATCATGCTTTTTGCATATAACCAGTTGTCAGAACAGGACATATACAAACAGGCTTTTAGTGGCACAAAATGAAAACCACCCCAGTATCTGGAAGTATCACTTAAAGTATTTGAAGAAACTGTTTACATTCAGGCACTGCATGGATCACAGCGTGTGCACACTCCCAGCCTGAATGCTGAAGGCAAAACACCACCATGATTCTAAAGGTAAACAATTATTTTGCTATTTCTAATGCCACTGTTTTTTATTCTATTAACACAGAAATTCAGAAGTCAGTAAATTTAGTCTTAAGCAAGAACTAGAGAACTGCAGCAGTCTCCAAAAAACAGAGAGCTGCTTAAAAACTAGTTGTTTTCCTTGACCTACCATCTAGCAGCACTGTTTCTTCGAAAGAGGTCTTCTGTCCTTAACATGGCTGCCATGCCTTACATAACATCAATGAATAAGAATATAGGTATTTTGTTTCCTAGGATGTGCACTGCCCATTAGCCATATGATTCTCCATATGGCACTGCAAACAGTGGAGACAAAGCTTTGCAGTAACGCAGCACCAAAGATCAGCATCCTCTGAGAACAAGCAGCAGCAGAAAGAGCCTCAGCCTGCGCAAGCTCTAATTTCCCTTTCATATCTTTCTCTAGTAAATAACAGGCATTCTTACCTTAAGAAAACAATAATAATCCTAACGGTGCTCAGTAGAGCCTCCTCTGTTTCATCTGTGCTCGTAAAAAAAAAATCTTGGCGCAACTGTCTGCTGCAGCAGGTAATCAATAATATAACCTGCTTCTTCTCTTGCCAGAGCTGCTCCATATGAACGCTAGCTAACGTGAACACTGTCAGTGTGAGTCATAGCAGTGACTCAGAGCAGATGCAGAGCTGCAGGAGGAGTTTAAGTTTCAGGGCTTCCTCTCGCTCGCTCACTCCTGCTCTCTGTCTCTCTGTCACACAGGCGTCCACGCACTTGCTGCCCATGTGCCTGCATATGCCTGCAGACTGCCCCAGCTTCTTCTTTCAGCACCAAGTTTGATTCCACCCTCTACATATTCTTGGGGTTTGTTTGATGGTTTTTTTGTTTTCTTTTTTTCTTTCTCCCCACGATGGCAATTCTGCTTCTTTCTTTACTGTAAATATGTTTATCTTGAATGCAAAAGCTTGCTCTACAAGCCAGGTCAATACTGTGGTATGCCAGGTGGTGTGCTACTACGACATACCCGTGTGCTCACACTTTTCATCAAGAATAGGGGAAGAACTCAAATACCCTAGAAAAGATTCTAAAACAGAGGTACTAAGTTAGAGCAATATCCATTTATTCATCACAAGTTTATAGCAAAGCGCCTTGATTTCATTAAGTGCTCTGGGGAGGACAAATTTGGTCTCAAACGCAGTGCAATAAAAGAACTGTAGGAAGGACTATGGGATGCACACGAGCAGAAATCCAATGTGCCTGATACCAGTTTAGCAGGTAAAATGCCTACAGGAAAGGAACACAACTGCATTATAGACAGGGGCAGAGCATTCAGGTTTAGGGTTGAATTCTGACAGCCTCCCCCAGAGCTATCCACCTCACTTGGCACCGATTGCCACAGTCAAAGAAGCAATTCGATCACCTATTTATTTCCCAGGCCTGCCAGACTCTCCACCACATACAACTGAGAACAGGCATCGTGAAGCCAAAGTTAGACACTTCACGCTAGGCAGTGTTGATATGCACTGCTGTACGGATTACACTTCATTTCTGAAAGGCACATTATACTAAACAGTTAGTGTTGAGCAAATCCAGCCTTCAAAAGAGGGAGATGAAGCCCTCTACTATTGAGCCATCAGGTCAACGACATGGAAACAAACTATGGTGGGATGAGTCAAGAAAGTATTGTCAAAAGAAGCTGCTGGCCCAAGGAACAATGACATTTAAAATGTGTAGACCTGCTTAACAGCCATTCATATAAACATCTCAGATAGTTTGGGGAAAAGGCACTTGGTTTATGTCAAAGCATTTATAGCAGAACATCTTTCCTCATACTTAGCAAATGTCCAGCTGGCTATTGCCCAGATAAACAGATTTGTGTTGAGATTTCTCATGGAAAAGCTAATATCAAAGCATGACTTTCATTGTTCTGTGGTCTTTGCCTTTTTAAAGAATTCCTTCTTTTGCGAAGCCCAAACAAATGAAAGGTAAGCCCACCCATCCAATCCACATATGTGCACAGCACTGTTCAGTGCTGTATCTGGTCATTACTAAAGCTGCCGAAAAAGCTTCATACTATCGATGGTGAATGTTTTACTGTCTCTGTGTATCTCAAAGCAGCCAAGAACACTGGCTTGGCAGGGATCAAGAGATGAGAAGGAATCAAGCTGAGCAAAACAATCCTTGAAGCATGGTCACGGAGATAACATAAACAAGGGGGATAAAGAATAGCTGGTGTTTACAAAGATTCACTGAACTAAACTCTTTCCGTTAAACCCACTAGTATTCTATCTGTCAATTGGAAAATCTTCTGTTGAATCCCATCCTTTTCCCCAAAGATTTTAATCTTTGCTCCTGTCAACTTTCAAGTCTTAATTTTCATGTGTTAAATGGCTGAATAGGCAAACCAATGCTAAAGTCCACAGCATGCTTGAGTGAAAAAAAAAAAAAAAGCAACAGAAGCAACAAAAAACTAAACCAAGACCCCTGAGATTTTAAACAGGAAAACTAACAGCAAGGCCATGGTTCAAATGGCATCTATGACACAGGCAGAGAGGAAGACAAAACTGGAAGGTACTTGGGTTGAGGTTTTTTTAGAGGGGTGGTGGTGGTTTTGTTTGTGTGGTTTTAAAGGTATAGCATGCAATTGTATATCTACATTCAATTTTGTGCTGCTGTCCACCTAGAAGTATAGATTTGGATCAAAGATAGCTCAAAGAAAAGAGCTGTTAAACGCCTCAGAGAGATAAAACATACCAAGAGCACTGTGTAAAATGTACACACTTGCCTCAGCTGCAAATGACCTCATCTACAAATCAGAAGTGATCTAGCCGCTGTAGGCAGCAGTTCCATGTTGCCTAATTTATCAGTCTCCTTAGCTGGACCTTCTGCAGTAGAAAGGGTTTGGATCCTGAGTCTAAAAGTGGGAAAACCTGAAGCTTCTTACCCCAGCAGAGCTAAAACCCCAAAAACTTACATGGATGTGGATGAAATCTTGAACAGGAATTTAGTACAGCCTGCTAACCTAACACTACTGCAAGAGATTTTGCATTAAAAGGCAGCGTAGACTATTATACTCTTTAAGGACTAGAGATAATAGTTTTTTCCTTTTTCTCCTTTAGGAAACAAGCAAGCAAAGGCTTTTCTATAGTACTTATACAACATGGTACCCCTGGAAAATGTGAGGCTAAAGAATCCTGTTCCTCCTCATCATCTCCTGGTCTCTGGGAATTTGTTGGTGTGGGATTTTTTTTTAAAAAAGTCTTCACTATGCCAATGATGGGGGCAATGATTTCCCACAGCCTCTTCCAGGTTGTCAGATTCCATATTAACCTGCTCTCTCATGAAAGCTCAGTCTACAGTCAGATTGTCCTTACTGAGAACACCAACCTCTACTCCTGCTCTTGAGCCTTTTTTCTTCTTAGCTATACTGACCCAGGAAAAAAACCCAACAAACAAACCAAAAACTAACCAAAGCAAGCATTTTCTTCAGGGACAGAGCTGGCTCCCAATGCAACGGAGTAACAGAAGTAGATTGAGGACCACTACCAGTACCCACAGTGGTGCCTCCCATCCCCCTTCCCCCCTCACCCTCCTAGCCTTCCAGTCATCTTAACTTCAGCTGCATCTTAATGCTTTGTGCCCTCGTTTTCCTCAGGCTTGTGTGGAAAGGTGGGAGTTCAGAGCTACTAATTTTTAAGGAGTGCTGTCACGTGTTTTCAAGACAAAAAGCAGAGTATTTTTTCTGTACAGACTCATGCTGCCTTTATAATTTTTATGGGCATTACAGCACTTTCCAAAGGCCTTCACCAATCAATGAGCAGCCACACATGGTGGTAAGCACTATACACACACACAGTAGAAGAGACCCACTGCAGAAGGAGCACATATTTTGAAAAGACATACAGGCCAAAAGTTGAGAAAGGAAATATTTTTGCACCATCTTACAAAGCACAACTAACTGACTTGACCAAAGTTGCTCCACATGTCCACCAGCCAAATGCAGAAACTAGATTTCAGTGTCTTACTGACCATCAGACTTCTGTTTTGGTGCATCTCAGTAGTAGGTTCATTTCTTCCAGCTAATTATCTTTCGCAGGTATTTTGATATGCTATGACAAAAGCACTGTTTGCTTCTCAGGAAAATTAAAACTCCTGCTGGGAAAAGCATCAGCACCAGAACACTTATCCTGTGCAGACAATGAACACAGGAAGCCACACATGAAAGCTGAGCTTTTGTGATTGAATATGGGAGGAGAGAAGAGAATGCACTTATTCATCACATTTATCTCAAGGCTTCTGAAGATAAATAACAGGGCACAATACAGCAGTTGAACTTTTTACCATCACTACATCATCCACTGATGTCTCACTAGCATCTTAAACTCATCTCTGCAAAAGCAATTAGCAAAGCAACCCACAAGAGGCTGTGAGAAACCATTTCCACCACACCACACAAGTACATCTCTTCACTGAGATCACCTCCTCAAGTTACTGGTATAAGCTATGACCCAAGTAAGACATATTTTTAATTTCTCTCAGAACAATCCAAAGCTACACATCCTGCACGGGAAAGAAACTAAAAAGTGACAGGCTGCCTGTAACATACTGCATGCAGATCTCAGAGGGAAGTACTTCTGCGCATCTAGAGAAAATGCACAAGACTACCTAAATGCCCATTTCCTCTTTATGGTCTGTTCTCAGCAGATGAAACAAGAGACTCGGAGAGACTAAGATCAGAGAAATCAGCCAAAACACGACAAGAAAAATGTATCTCATAGCAACACAGATGTACTGACCGGATGAGAGACTAGTTTACAGACACTGCTGTGGTTTCTGCGTACACAGACATCAATACATATGCTGCATGCAAAGGCTTGCTTGGATAAGAAGGACTCTCCAGATTGCACTTGATGTCAGCATAGTGTCAGCTGATCTTTTGGCAGCTGGCCTGCTCCTATCTATCCACTTCTGTTCTCTTTTTCTCTTTAATGCCAACATCTGCCCATGTTTTGCATTGACAGAAAGGGTCAGTAAGGCCCTAATGATACATTAAACCTGATAATCAAGTGATGCACCATTTGCAATAACCGTGTGGCCAGTCTCATTCCCCTTCTATTCAGAGCTCTGCTTTTTCCTAAAAAACTCTACAGTGCGAGTGTGAAAGCATCTGTAAACTCAAATCTTACATAGGTGCTGTAGAGATCACTTTGGATAACAGAGGAATCATATCAGAAAACCAGAAGCCTGGTCTCTCCAGGTTTCCAAGAATACTAAAATTTGTTCTATCAACATAGACACAAATTTCTGATTCCAAGCAATCTTTATTTTTGTCTACAATGCACAACTACCTCTCTGTTTCAAACCAGCATGCTCCATTTTCTGCACTTATGCAACAATTTCAATTGAATATTGATCTGTGAATCCTAACAAAAGAGACACCCAAACCCAGGTGTAAACTCATTTTGAGGCAAGCATATGATACTGCATGGCTTAAAACATCATGGTTCCTTGCATTGTCTAACAAAAATGCTATACATTCTGGTGGGAATTGTCTACATTCACTCATTTTGCTCATCCAATACACTCTATACATTTTCTGAGAGAAGTTTTCCCTGTTGTCTTCACAATGCAGATCTCATGCCGGTCTTTGTGACCTATGACGGGTAGGTTCTTCAAATGCCTTGGAAAGAACAATTGCCAATGCTGGAAAAAGTCGATGCAAAGACTTATTGTGTTCTCAGTACCATCTGCTGCACTGGGTAAACTAAATCAAACACCAGTAAAACTGAATGTAAAGCTGGACAGTTTTGATGACTATTCTGCAACATTTCTTATAAAATTTACTCCTCCTCATCTGCATGAAGAACGAACAGTTGTAATGCAAGATTTCTGTGTTTGCACAACAGATTTCTAATGTTTTGTCTTGTCTTCTCAACTCATCTGTACTACTTTGCAAGTTAACCAGCCCCTATTTTTAGCAGGGGAATCATCTTCTGATATGTTCGTCATTAGTAAGGTCGTGAAAAGGAACTGCCTACCTAGACATCTTTAAGGCCTCCTTCTCTTATTCCTATTCTTAGCATTCTTTGCCTTTGCTATGCAAAAAACGTCCTGTTGTTAGTATAGTGTAATACAGCATTTCACAAAAAGCTAAGAGGGTCCTCAAATGTACGTTGACCAGTAACAGATCTAATAAAACCAAAAACCATTTTTCTTCTTTCTCTCTCAAAATTTTTTGCTTCTTATTTCAAAATAAATTATGTAACAATCCAATCAGAAAGTTATCTGCAAGCTCACAATTTTTAAGTTGCTACATGTGAATCCAACCTTTATTTGTGGTGCACTGTAAATTATTCCCGAGATTAATGCCACAAAATATCAACGAGACCATTCAAAGATTAAGGTACTGTACATGTTGGATTGTGTATCAGAATCCAGACCAGTGGGAGCCCGAGGTGGAAAAGTTTATTAACAGTGTTGATAATGGAAGTGTTTAATGCTTAATCAAAAATTTGACATTTAGAACTTAATTGACTACAGATCACTTGGGATTTTTCCTAAAATTAGGCCATGGAAAAAACTCACAAAAAGTAGCACCTCAGTGTTTTTAACATGATTTCAAAAAAATCTTAATGTCAAAGGCTACATGTCTTATTCTATGAACAGTCAACTACAAACCAGCAAACCTACACAGATACAAAGGCAAAAAATACAAAAAATAAGAATAGGCTCAGAATCTCCTTATTAAATAAACCATTTTCTTTTTCTTCAGGTACATAATCATACAGACAGCCCCAAACAGTCTCCTGTGTACCATTTGTTGGCACTTCTAGCAGTTATGAGGTCTTTTGCCATGTAACTATTGAAAGATCAGGTGGTGTACCACAGCTGTGAGTGCTTGCTTTGTTTGTTTTTTTTTTTTAATCAGTTTTATTTGTTTTATGTATAATCCAGTAGTATGCATTGATATATCGCTATCTACATTTCTAGATTATTTTCACTCCCTAGTATGCTAAAAGGTCTCATTGCATGGGATGTCTTCGGAGATCAGAGATTACAGATGCTTGCATGATATAGTGTTTTGGGAAAAGACTTTGAGTCCTTGAACTTAAAGGGAATTAGACGGGTAGATAATAATTGAAGACATTGCATCATTTGATTACCAGGTTTAATGTGTTATTAGAGTCTCATCTACCTTCTCTAACAATGTTTGTGCATCTATATTAAGGAAGCATGATTAGTATTAAAGAATTATGATTAAATGGAAAACATTGGTAATTGTGCTACTTAAAGGTAATTTTTTGACATTTATATTCTGAGATTCTACAAAGCCTTCATCCACTCAGTTTCCCATCAAATGTATGGCATACATTCAGTCAGTTGTTGAACAGACCCATCTAAGTCACCAAACAATTCTAGCTATGCAGAAAAGTGATGTGCATAGCTCCACATACAACCTCTTGTTTATAGTGCAGTTCCACCAAGCCTAAACTGGTAAGGTTACTGGCATCATCCTTGGATATTATAAAGACAGTAAAACACATATTTTCTATTACCCTGCCCCCCACCCCTACTTCCACCTTCTTCTAATTCTGTCTGTGATGTACTTCAGCTGTCTCGAATTGGTGGCTACCCCTGCACTTGCCTGATGAGGCTCACAGTGGTCACAGTCCACGGGGTCCTGCTGCTCTGCACCACTGGGAGCTGCAGCTGCCTTTCCCAACCCCGCCTGGGCCACAGACCCAAGGTTTCCTTGACATGGAGATTAGTTTGGTGAAAAGCGCAGGTCTGTTGGCATGCATTTTGCACGTGAGACAATCAGAATAGAGAAAATCATGCACCCACAGATCTGGGAAACAACAGGTCATGTTATCCTCATTATCTATTCTTCAGATCACCTCACAGTTTTTAAACCAAACCAGAGGAAGGCCATGTTTCCCTCCCCCTAGCTTATCAGTTTTGGATATTTTGGGGGGCGTGGGACTGGATGGTTGTGTTTCCTTGTTTGTTTTTTTTTTTCTACAAATGGAAAAATAGAGCAGGTAAAGTCTGAGGCTCAGAGGCACAAGCTTCTAGGGTCCACCTCACTTAGCTTGTGATGATTTTATTCGTTACTTGCCTGACATTACGCAAAGAGTCTTGGGAACGAAATCTTAAGCTCTGATTAGTGCACTAAATATTTGACAAGCTTTCTTTCAATGTATTATTAAGTCAGGATAATGCTTAGTTTTGGAAGAAGAGATCTGTCTATCCCCCATTTAAATCTTGTGAGGTTGATTCTAATCAATGTAGAACTCTTTGAAGAACTATTTAATAAATGACAGACACATTCCTACAAAGGTACAGTCCAAAATACATTCACTTTTGCAAGTTGAGGATTTCAAACACTCACGGAATGATTTTAGAGATAGAGAAGACGTACTGAAAAGAGCTGGCTATAAATACAAGATCATAAATACAAGTGTAAGTCAGCAAGAGCCATAAAGACAGGTAGTGTAAAAATACTTTATCGATTGCTATAGTCCAAAATAGCATTAATTGTCTGTTAATTTCTCTTGGGAAAAACAATTCTAATAACACTCCATGAAAGGCCTTCTGAAATGGAATACAGTATATTCATCTTTGCTGATTATATCATGATTGAACAGAGACACCAAACTGAGCAAAGAGAAAGACGACAGAGCCTTTATCTGTGTCAGTCCTTCAACACAATCTGAGCAAGAAATTCTCTAATACAAAGAATAGTCATTTATAGCTTTGGGACCATTCATTTTGCTTGAGAACCACTGAACTATCTCCAGCTCGGTTAGCTACTGCACAGTACTGGTTCAGCAAGGAAATGACAAGTAAAGGCATATACCAGCATGGAGCTGCAGTTGCCTTGAGCCAGGCACAGTAGAGTATGGAAACTACGTGATCCACACCCATAACTATGGAAGGACTCTTAAAATACACAGGCTGTAATTCAGTGTAACAGCTGTAGTTAAGATGGAAAAGGAAACGGACACATTAAAATTAAAGGAAGACAAGTGAAAGCTATCCTCACATCAAATCAGTTTCAAAAGTATGAGTGTCCTTCTTTTTACAGCGGCTCTAAAAAAGGATAAGATGCAAACAGCACCTGTTAGGCAGTGGTTTTAAATAGCCTGCCTTTTTTTTGGAATTCGTATAATAGGCTGAAACCACACAAATACTGGCCAAACACTATTTCAAAAGGAGCTGACACTTTGTCAGCTTCATATAAATGAGCTTAAAGTTTATTTTTATATACTATAATTTAGATAGCAGCTAATCAGTACACACCTTTTTTTGTACAAAAATGGTGCACATTTCTTCTGCCCACTCTTGCCCCCCAGTTCTTCCTCCCAAAAAATAACTGATTGCAGGTTCAAAAAATATGATGGAGACCTCCTGCCTGAGCCTTTTTTACAAATAGTAACAAACTTTGCATGAAATTGGTAGCAATTATAGCTTATATAAGAGAGTGAGAAGGAAATAATAATTCTTTAACCTGCATAAAAAGCTTTCCACACAGGAAAGCAATGTATTTTTGGTATCTTACTTGTGATCTTTTGGTTTGTTTGTTTTTAAGAGAAGCCTTTTCAGCTTTATTACTCCAATGTTCCATATCACTATGGGCTAAAACCCTGTAATTTAGGTACTAAAAAGAAGAAATACGTAGTCTGTAGAGTTAAGTTTTTCATTGAAAAATCTCCCATTAAGGAAAAAAAAAGGAAAAGTGGGAACTTCAAAAGTTGCATTAACAAATCTTTTGATTCCTCCTACAGGTGCAGCCTGCTAACCAGGAATAAAGGAATATTTAAGAACATAAATTAAAAAGTCGTAGCTTAAAATTCTGTAATGCCTCTGATCTCTTTAATAGGCTGGAAATTGCTACAATCCATGTATACCCTTATATGCAACATGGAGGCTGGAGCGACTACATTAACAAGAACATCCAGGAGAGTCAGAAAATGCACTGAATTCTCTGCTTTCTCAGAAACAAGAGAGGCAGAATGCGATTCAGAGCACCAAAACTAAGCCAGAGCTAAGCTGCTAAGTTAAGTATCAGGAATCACCTCTCTGAAGGCACTCACTTCCCTCTAAAACTGCAGAGGGGATGAAGTCTGCTGGTGCTAATATGCCTCAATCAGGCCTACCAACAAATAAAAAAATCTGCAGAAGATATACAGAAATGCTGCAGCGGCTTAAGTACTGAAGTTAAATAGGGAGAGTATCCAGAAAAAGCAGAGCTCAAAATAGAACATAGATGGGAAGAATTTGGCTGTGAGGTATGAGATGTTTTTAGAAGATGACAGACAGAAACAGAGGAAATGTCAGAGCTGGGGAATCAAGACTCAGCAAGGCCAAGATCGATATTACCACCAAGAGGATACGAGTTCCAGTTAATATACCAACTTGAGAGCAGTCCCTAGTGTATGGTCTTGAAACCAGAGAAGTTTATGGTACTGCGGTGGCTTGCTAATGGGGAAAACTGGTTTAGAGAAGAGGAAATGGTGAAGTGATGGCAAAACTGCACAGCAAGTCATCATAGGGGAAAGCATGGCAGGGCAAGTCAAACAGCACAGTTAACTGTATGACGGAGAAAGATCCAAGGATGTGGATTCAGGAGAGGAGTGATTCAGGCAGAGAGACACAGGCACACACTTGTAAGCTGCAAGAGTAAGCTGCCTGACCGACAGGCTGCTCAGAAGCAAACGCAAGAAAATGAGATGCTGGGGGAAGCTGTGACAGTAAAGGGAGAGAGAGGAGGCAAAAGGATTTGGGAAGGGATCATCAGGAAACCTTTATTAAAGTATTATTTGACAAGAAAAACAATGTTTGTCAAGTCTCTGGGAGAAAAAAAAAACAAAACTTTTTTCAGCTGTTTTGAATTTAGGCAGAAGAGTTTTAAGGCTGGTAAGACGTTGCTGTACTTAACTGCACTCATTCACAGCAGTAAGGCCTCTTCCGCTGACACAGGTATCTGAAGAGCCGTGCAGACCCCTGCAGGTTTCAGTCTGAAAAAGGTCCTAATCACATCTTGACCAATGGCATTTTCTGATGTGAACCTATCACTCCCTGAAAGTTCAAGTCTGACTGGCAGGAACCGAAGACAGACACCAAACCATACAACTGTATTATTAGAGGCTTCAAAAATCATTCCCTGAATCAAGCCTTCTTTGTTCAGTGGACTAACCATTTACCATCATGCAAAAAACACTTCCATCAAAGCAAGTGCCGCTTAACATGAAGCATTTGAGGTCTGCTTAGCCTCTTTAATGCAATAAAGGCAATAACAATGAATGAAGAAAAAGCAAAATGGTGCAAGTTTCCACTGCTTCATGGACCACAGATCAGAAAATCCTGGCCTGCCATTAAGCAACACTCAAAGGTTTGGCTACTGAAGCTGCAATGCAGAGCTATGCAAATCCCCCATGACCCCTGAGCATGCTGTAGCTCAGTTACACATAAGACATGACGTGTTGAGCTTGGATGCTCTTTTGGGCCACCAGTCCTTGAAACTCCTGGGCTTTTGGCTCCTGACAGAAATACTCCTTTACAGCCACTACAGCTTCCTCCAGTGTTGTATTGCTGATTGGCTCTAGCACTATTTTTCAGAATTGTGTGGCACTGACAGAAAAGCTGACAAGAAGAAAAATATCAGTAACTCCAGAAGAACACTGTTCAGAGCCTCCACAGGATACTTTACTGCATAGGGTGCAGGCCCGGAAAGGTACCACGGCTGGTTTGGCCTCCAATACTGCAGAAGCCACACATCCACAGAGAAAGGAAAAGCAGTACTGAAAGTTTAAGCCTCCTATGATATTCTATTATCAGTACCCTGAAATTTATAACACAGTTGCCTGAAGAAGTTGCCTTTTATTGTCCTCTTTAAATCCACACACTGCTTTTTGTACTATAAGGAGGAGCTACCAAGTACAGGGTCTTCCTGAGCAGATGGATAACAAATACAGGAGAAAGGGATAACTAACAGGACTGCTTCTTTACATCTTGGAAGTTTTGGGGTCTGCTTATCCTCCTTTTTCCTCAGAAATCTCCTACTTGTCAGTTTCCTCACAGTACAAAGATCAGTGGAGGAAGGTGGGGAAAAGGTAGACAGATAGAGAGCAGTATTATGGTATTCCAGTCTCAGCCTAGTTTTTAAAAACTAAAGGAAGTAACAGCTGAAATACAAGACAAATCTGGTGTAGATGCAGCACTGTGAAGAATAAAGCACCAGTCAGAATGAAAAACTCTCTTTAGCTCACATAACACCCAACATATCCCAATTTGTGTACCAAAGCAGACCAGCCCTAGTTTTTCAAAATCGCCTAAAATTAATCCCAGCAAGACACGAGCCACTGGATAGCATCCTTAGCATTCAATTTGAGAAAGCACTGGAAGCAGTTGGTGCAGAGCAGGATGCCTCTAAACTGCTCTCAAGTTCCAGAGTGCCCCTACTATCATCTGCAAACACAAAAATTAGACAATTCAGGAAATTACTTACTCTTTTTCTCTACCCTCAATCTCTCATGCCCAAGAGCTAACAACCCTAATAAGAAAAAGAAAGAAAAAGGAAAAACAAAACAAAACAAAGCCACACCACAAAATATCTTTCAGATAAGTAATTAAACTGGTATGTCTTATTTTAGACACAGTTAACAGAATTAAACATCCAAAGAGTACTCAGTCTCCTTGAAAATTTTTATTGTGTTGCCAGTTTGAACAAACAAAATATGATCTATTTTTGCAGCATACAGACTGACATACGAGTGCCAAAGAAGGGTGAGACTTGTACGTTTGAGGCTGATTAAAGGTAATGTCCCACTCATGCACACATGCACCACAGTCAGGCACTTATCTTTCTTTGCAGGTAAAACCACAAAATCAGTCAGCTAATTTGTTAGTCATTTTGCTCTATTTTGCCAAGTCTATCTGCTTTGTCACCTTTCAAATGATTAAAACAGAGCTGCCACAAAATACTTCAGAGCTAATTACCTACCTGAAAAATATGCCTATATAGGGAGGTGTAATTTTTAAAAGTAAAGGCAGGAACAGTTTCCTCCTGACATTCATTTAAGCAATGTAAAATCTGTGCCAAAGAAGTAACTCTTGTATTCACAAGAAATTGTCTATATATTTCTTGAAGAAATGTCACTTAGAACACAAAGCTACACAGACTAAAAAACTTGAATCCCTTTAGATTAAGTTCAGCAAATACAGTGAATACACTAAGATGACAGTACAGAGGTACAGGCCTACCTATCTTACTGCACAGGTCCATATTCATCCACAACTGGTTTAATAATGCAGTGAGAGACTGAAGATCAAACCAAGGAAAGGTATGTTTGCAAAAGAAAATTAAGGCAGAAAAACACCTTAGGATGAAACTACTGGGAGAAGCATTACGTTGACAAGATATACCCTCTGTCATTGTGTTGTCCCAAGGCTGGGGCAGAGTCATAAGTTTTAAAGCAGCTGTGGACTCATATAGCATATCAGGAATTATAAACTGTACAATATTCAATGTTTTCCTTAAATGCCTAATTGCTAACATTGTAAGACTAGGCAAAAGTCTCGGGTCTGACTTCTAACACTAAGTAACTATCACTGCAAATCTCTGTTCTGTCATGATTTAACTGAATGAAGTTTGAAGACATGAACAACAAAAGTTCAAGTGCTGGAACTCAATTAGAAGGACCTCCATCTCAGGATTATTTAAAACCTACATGTTTAAACCTAGCTTGAACACTGAGTTTTGACCACTGGCAGCAAGGCAGCTGCACCCAAACCTGCTTCCAGTTGCTTGGGCTGGAACACTGCAGAAATATCTAGCCCAGGTTCAGTAACAGAAAGGAGAATCCATGTTGCAGCAAAACACAACCAAATATTCCATTCCTTTTGAAAGGAAAGGGAGAGGAAATGCAGAAGAACAGACGTAGAGTAGCTGCCGCAGGTAGATGCTAGCTATCCTTTATGAACTGATAGGAGACCCAGGAAACCTGTAGCCACAGCATGTCAGCTGCGAGACGAGAAGAACCAGCTAATCCAGTGAAAGGCCATGACTTCTACTTGTCTGTTGTGAATCCCTTCAACAGGGCCACAAGATCTGAAACAAGCTTGCATCTTGAGACATAAAAAAAGTAAAGAACTCCTAACACTGCAGCGTGCTCTTCACATGAAAATGCACGTGATAATTGAAAGAGGCATATAAAGACTCACTCCTGCAGTGTGTCAGGCTAGGGCCTAACCACAGAAATATGTTCTCTTTTTTTTTAAAAATCCAGCAACCAAATAAAAGTAAGGCTTTGTACTTTAATACTACAATTTAGTAACATTGTAGTATTAACCTGTGCATGGGGCAGAGTGAATTGCAGCTTATTCTTTCTAAATTATGTGATACCTTTTAAAAGACTAGTAAGATTAAGGGACTGATCAAGAATAGCAAATCTCAAAGAGCAGATACAACTAGTACTTTCTATCCAATACAAATATTATTCTATAAAAACAACACTTTTAAAACAGTTGGTGGTTTTTTTGGTTGGATGGTTTTTGGTTGGTTTTTTTTTTTTTTTCCAAAAGGAATATTGGTTAGAATCAAAATAGCATAACACAGTCTTAAGACACATGTAAAGTGCTGATGCAAGAGACAGAAATGCCGTCCTTGGGCTCAGAAGACCTGCCTGTCATAGGTAAGATATTTACAATCAGATATTCTACATTTATGGCTATAAAGATAAAAGCTCAGGATCAAAGTACTGAAGTTTAACAAGTTATAACACATCAGCTGAACCACAGCAAACACAAAGCAAAATCATTTAGCTTAATGTCATTCCATGGTGAACTACACAGATAAATAACCTTACATCTGCAGCGAGCTAAGAATACGCCTGCGTAAGATTACTTCCATATGCTGGCCTGTTAAATATCAGTAACAGGGTAAGGCGTCTGGTCCTGAAATCACTGACCTGAATAGACAAAATCATCCCAAATACATCTTTGACAAGCTAGATTGTTCGCAGATCAAGGGCTGCTGAAGTCACAAAGAACAACTTTTGACATATCAGACCATCCCTGCAAGAGACTGTTGCATAGGGAATATGACTACAACAGTAACACATGCAATGAAGTAAGTCAGGAGATAGATTAGTCAAGGAAAAAGATCAAAACTTACTACTTAGAAGTTTTCTTATGAAAATTATGACTGTTGTTTACTTCCACTAATCCACTACTAACACTATGATCAGAGAGTTATCAAGATGACGACTACATAAGACAGAAGTTTTCCCAGTTAATAGTTCTGCAAACATATTAGCGATTCTTTGGGCTTCTCAAGTAGTTACATTAAGTAAATTTCCTAGGACAAATTTCCTATGCTAAAAATTAGTAGATACTGTAATAAAAATCAGAGTGAGTACTGTGCTTTTAACATTATTTTAGGCAGTCTATACTGGACACCATCCTCAATTTTCTGTACGTCATAAGTACTAGTAATGTTTTTTTGGCTCTTGGCAATGAACTTTTGCTTTTTCTTTTCCACTACTATGGAAAAAGTGAGTTGGTTCCTTTCATAAGGACAGTGCTTTTCTCTCAGAAGGACAGCACAAACGTGAGACTTCCCCTTAAAAGGACACAGGCATCTCCCATGCATTGCTACCTCACGGGGTGCTCTCTACTCAACGACTCCTGCCCTCTGAGGCTATAGCCATACGTCCACAAGCAAAGGTACCTCCCTTTCTCCCTCCAGTAACTCCTTTCAATTTGTTGTTGAAAAATGCTCAAGGACAAACTAGTTTTCCCTAAAGTTATAGGTAATTTCTTTAACAGAAGTTAAAACACTGACTCCAGACAGATAACTCCTTATTCTGCAAGTATCTTCACTGATGTCATTAAAACTTACTCAGCACACGAAAAGCAACAAGGCTTGACTTTAAGCTGTTTCCAATATGTAGGATTGGGTGACACACAGGAAGAATTCAGTTTCTCAAGGTGGGAGTTTTGTGCCTCTGAGCACAGCTGCCAAACGAAGAAAAGAAATCCAATATGAGACAATCATGATTGAAAACGCAAGTGTCTTGTGCAACTTTGTCCCCTTTAGAAAATGGCTAGGAAGTACTAATCAATAACTATACATAACTGCGAATTACTTCACTTTGTGTATAGCTGAAATTCATTTAGCAATGAATAAAATAAAAAAAAAAGCCAGAGAATCTGTGGGGACACAATGCACATGAAAAGGAGATATTAGCAAAGCCTAACACATCTGTGACCACGTTTCTGGGGTTTTTTGACAGGTATAAGCAAAAGTGACAGCAAAACTGGAAAACCTCTACTGTAAAATGTAAACTGCTTAAGAAAACCTTCTTAGCAACTGTTTCTCTGTTTCATGGTTAATACAGCAAAACTACTTTAAATATTTTAGTGGCACAAATTAAAAGCATTAAGAAAATAAAAAGTATTTAACTTTGCAGAGACCTCAGGTTCCTCTACCTATATCTGTTGCCTTCAGATAGCAATTCACAAGTCCTGTCTGAAATCTGTCAGTGTTTTCAACCTCAACTTGCCTCTGGCTTGCACCTGTTATCCCCATAACCCTTCATCAGTAAGAACTCATGCCACTAATATAGCATATAATTTTTTACCTCTTTGCTACAAGACTTTCTAATGTGCCTACCTGTAGAGGCCCAAGCAAGTTGGTTGAAGCCAGATTGGTGCTGGTTTCACCAGTAAAACCTGCAGAAAAAACAATGCGAGTCAGTCCTTCACTCCCACCCTACTTCCCACAGCAGGCTCACGTCCGTCAGAGTGCAGACAACTGGGTTGAAGCCCAGACGAATACGAGTGCACTTACAGCCTCTACAAAAACAGCAATACTGATGCAAACAAGAACATCCTGTTTCAGCTGGTTTCCAACAGTTACCTAAAAACCTCTTAAATTTGCTTAAACTACGCTTATCTAACAGCCTTGTATTTTGCCTTTCAATTAATCATTTCTCAGTTCCAAAGGTCGGCAAGTAGAAAGGAGACACCGAAGCTAAAGCAGGGCTTTTCTGTTCCTCAAAGAAGCAACGTGCAGCCACCCTAACTCCCACCCGCAAGAGCTAAACCTTTCAGACATTGTTGATGAACCAGAACATGATGCCATTTTGTTTAAAAGAAATTTTTTTTTTAATCTAAAACAAGTTCTGGTAGTATTTCTGTTTTCTGTACATTGCTTGTTATCATTCCTCATGTTTGCTCGTCCTATTTCAAACTTCTTGGGATTTACATTCCAGGAGGGAAGAACAGCTCAGCTAAAAATTACTTTCAGTGGTCCACTAGAAGATTTTTTTTCATTTATGCACACCTAGGAGAGAAATACACTTTTTTTTTTTAAACTGTGAACGACATGTCCTCTGTCCATTCACATGATTAATTACAAATTATTTCGCTCCTCCTCAGTCTGTTTCACTTTGAAGTTCTACCTTTCCAGGAGCAGTAATTATTCAGTAAAATCATTCAGATGAGAAATTCATGTAAAATGCAAATCCTGCAACAAAACACTATACTAATAACAAAACAAACAGCAAAAATGGGTATAAATAAGTACTACAAGACTTTTCATCATTAACAGCTGTGGACATATAAGTGCACACTCAAGGGTGAGAATTTCACTGCATACTTTTGTTAAATTGCATGGTTTTAGAGGCAGAAAGGTAAGGCATAGGACTGTGAGTTAACACAAGAAGGTGGCCTTTCCCTGTACAAGAGATGACATCTGTCTTCACCTAAAACTAGAGAGAGTGTTGATCATGAGACTTTCAGGTTTAATTGCCTGTAACAACCACAAGCAGTACAAACCACAGTAGGAAGTCAGTTAATGAACTTGCAACAAATGTAACTATTGCTACCAAGACAAAATTATGAGGCTGTTTTAAATAACAGTACTTCTTCCTTCCTGCATTACTTACATTTTCTCCTGCTACAAAAATTTACAAATGCTTTTTTCATCTCCAGTCTCTTAAGATTTTCACAGAAGTAAGGGTTTGATCCACCACCCACTGATGCCAGAAGAAGAGACAAATCAGACCATAAAGAGAGGAAAATATCCAGGTTGTGAAAGGTCTGTTCCAACCAATTTAGTGTCTGGCTTTAGCAGTCTGTAATGACACCAACAAGAGCCAAGAACAAAGACACCCTGAGCTGAAGACTTGGCAGGTATCATGAGCAAAGATGAAGACAGATTTTGTGTAGCCTTCATTCTCTGGGTACTTATCACCATGAACTCCATTCACACACTGTGATCTATTTATGCTCCGGCAACAAAACAGAACTTGAAATTCTTTTTTTTTTAAAAGGGGGGAAAAAAAAAAAGTATCGGAAAATATTACCTCACTTCATCCTATCTTCTTTTACCTACAAAAGTTTCTAGTTTGTTGTCCCTACTTACCTGAATACACAACCTGTACAGCCATAAAGCCAAATTTAGGCAGTTTTGTGTATACGTAATTTACATGCATATGTAAGTTGGTATATTTGTAAATGTTTCTCACCCACAGATGTGTACACAAACACCTATTTCTGAGCAGAAAACTATCTACAGATGTCTCATTTATTTGCTCTCTCTGTGCCCATAGCCAAAAAAGTAATAAATGTAGGTTCCCCGAGCATTATCTTAAGCAAATTTGTCACTATTAGGTCAAGTTCAAGAGGAAAGCAGCCAACAGGTCAAAAGAAAAAAACCCATGATATTTTGATTGGCCTTTTCATTGTTTTTGGAGAGCTCCTGAATCACACACTGTACAAGAGACAGCTACCAATTGTTTTCTGTTTCACTGAAGTTAAAAACCGATTTCAAGGGTACCAACAATTCTGTCCAGCAAATAAATTATCATAATAATTTACTGTCTTGAGTTGTCTCCTTTTTTATACTTTATATTTTCCTTGAGTAATAAGACAAGCACTCGTTTTCATTTCTCATGCATTAAGAAAATTCTCTCTCTTAAAGCTTACATTCGCGTTGCATTGGAAAGAACACATACTTTTTCCATAGCAAGATCATTATTGATTGCACTGTAACAATCACTGTAACAATCAGCACCTGCCATACACTTCATATGCCTCTGTAAAACTGAACTTACATTCAAAACATCCCTATCAAATTCAGGATGCCAGCCTCATTGAACTGTTCAAAAAGTGACAGTGGACTAAAAAAAGCACTCAGCATAACAATCTAGGAAACCCAGAGTCTATATGTAGCACAGGCATATGAACTTGTGCTGCATATGTTAAGAACAAGAATTAAGGGAAATGCTGAACACAGACCAATGCCACAGCACTTTCTTGACGAGGCTGACAAGTCTCCTTTTGCACTGCAGGGGGTCCCAGAGGGGGTTCTGTCCACCCATGGCTACTCAGCCCTGCTGTCAGTGATCACTTCAGATAAAAACAGAGGTAGTAAAGGAGAGGAAAGCCTGCAGATTCTAATACAGGTACTGCAATATTTGTACCGAAAAATAAAAAAAAAAAACCACCCCAAAACCTAAAGAACAACTATGATGTTTTTGCTTGTACTTTTTCTTGGGAAATTCTAAAAGGACTAGAACTCACACCAGTCGACATCCACATATAGCCTTTTATGTCACCCTCCTATGAGCTGTGTCGCATTTTTCCCCCATGATGCAAGCAGCCATAAATAGATGCGGGAATACAAAAATATTAAATTAGTTTTGTGGGATTGGTTTTCTTTACTTAAAAAGGGAGGAAGAGTGAAAGAAAGGAAAAAAAAAATAATCATACAGTGCAATACATTTAATTACATTTCAAATTGTCTGGGAAAAAAAGAATGCTCTGAACAAATTTAGCATCTCAAAAAAAAAAAAAAAATCCTGAGTTTTACAGCATACCAAAATAAAAACACACAGAAATACAGAACTGTCCCAAAGCCAGAGCCCAGGATGTGTGTTTACTTTATGAAGACACCACCATTGCACACAACGGACATTGATATCTATTAATTAGACATGAGAATATAGTTTTTCCTTTCTATTTGATGTACAGTCACTTGGAAGAAAACAACAATGAATATGACTAGCTTACAGATGTTGCTGTCCTGTGCTTGGTCTGAAATGGTTTACTTATCCTTCATCAAGAAAACATCCCAAACTCCAATATATCTCACTGAAACGTATTTTTATAGGAACTGCAGAAACTTACTGTTTTTCTTGAATACTTTGTTTTTCAGTACCTATAAAGTCAAAGAAAATCTGAAAACACAATCTGAAAAACAAAGATTCAGAAATTGTCTAAAAATATAGTGAAAATGGTAATTTAAATCATGAGAAGAAATCTCTCCAAATATTTTCTTCACTAAATAGAAATAATCATCCTGCCATACTTACTGTTGGTTTGTTTTATAATAATAAATTTGAGCAGAGAAAATAAAAAAAACAAAGCCTCTTACATCTGCTTTGTGAAGAAAGCCCCAGAGAGAAAGAAAGATTTTCCATCTTGAGATCACTAAGTATTCCTATTGTCCAAGACATTATACTTTGACTTAACAATTAGTGATTTGACAGTTTTTACTGAATAGATTATTTCTACTGCTGTAACACAGGCAAAATAACATCGAAGTTTCATTTATTGGAGGTATGTTAGAAAACAGAATGGGTAACATCCGTGTCACCAGTTAGGATTTTAAGTTTTGCTGGCATTTTAGTTGAGAAAACATTTTTCTCCAAAATCTGGAGTATGTAATTCCAAAAAGATTTTGGAAAGTGTATGATACCACATGTATCATTGAAAATTTGATTCAATGAAATATCAGTATTTCATTGAAATTGATCTTGAAACTTTGGCATACAAATGCAAAATTCTGTTTCTAACAACAAGACTTAGCTATCAGAAGAGTGAAACATTAAACAGAAATCCTAGAAAATACATGTCTGCACATATAAAAGCAATCACGATTCAAAGTTTTGAGACAAAATGCAAGGTGAAAAATAACTGATGTATCACTGCTGCTAAAAGTAAAGACTATTATATCATTTCTTGTACAACTTGAGCATATGTCCAGAAAATATGTACAGAATTTTTTTCACGCAAATGTTTTCAGGTAGGAGTAAACACTGCATAACATCTAACTTTCCTGTTTCTTGTTTAGTGAGCAAAAATAGACTGCTTTAAAAGTAGAAGCATTCAATCCAAGTAGAAGAAAAGCGCTTCATGTTCTTCAAACGAAGCTCTTAGTCTGAATAAAGGAAAAAGTTTAATCACTTTCCTCAGTTAAGCCTGTATATTTAAGAAATATTTCTGGACAGGAGCTTTGCAAATGATCTTTTCAATGTTTGTATGAAACCAAGGTGATCTAAACAAAGAGGCCTTTTTTCTCTGTAGGCGTCTTTTTTCATTAAAAACAGGTCTTCCAGTTCAAGACCTGCAGCGTGAAGGAACATATGCTGCTGTTGCTCAAACTTTATACACCATTTGTTTAAGACTTAACTCCTCTGAGCTGTCAAAACACAACCTTTCAGCAGTTCAAACCTTCAAAGAAAAAGAATAAGACATTCACAAACACCTTTGGGCTCACAAGGGAAGCCCTGGTTTGCATCAGAGCTGGCACAAAATCCTGCAATGGACAACTCTCTTACACAGTTCATAGCCGGCCTAAAAACAACAACAACCATGTCCCCCAAGATATTCATTATGGAGATAATACTGCAAGTTTGAAAGTGCTTGCAGATGAGCGTTTTTACTTTGGTTTAGTATCAAACACTTCTACTGCGTACTTTGGCTATGCCCCACCGCTGCCCTGGTACCTGTTCATGCTGTGCGTGCCAGAGAGGGGCTCTTCACTCAGAACAGGCAGTACCCTGCATTGCCTCAATGCACAAACAGCACAAACAGCCCTTGCACTTCCCCTCCTATTCTCAGCAAAGGAGAGACAAGGAAGATGAAGGTCCCGTGTACTGACCACTACAACTAAAATGTATGTGCACACACAGCCCAGGCCCACTGTGCTCCCACCCTGCAACTCAGGTTGCCTCGTTCAGCTGGTGTTAGCAGGACCCTACAGTTGTGCAATTACCACCTCACCAGGATGTTGGTCTAAGTCATGTTTCTCCAGTCAGTTCTGGTCCCACAACTCAAATGGCTGATGCAACGGAAAAACAGCACTTGTACTGAGTTATAAATTATTTTCAGCAAATAGCATGGCATTCTAGATCCCAGCTACAAATTCGTATCTTGAGCAAATTAGGTGAGTTTTTTCTCATACATGCCCAAGAACCTAAAAACGGCTCTACCTAAGCTATACCATAGTGGTTCCC
This sequence comes from Charadrius vociferus, assembly GCF_000708025.1. NCBI lineage: Eukaryota > Metazoa > Chordata > Aves > Charadriiformes > Charadriidae > Charadrius > Charadrius vociferus. Next base: position 4,971,751 of record NW_009647874.1, on the reverse strand, counting down.
TTTCTGATCTGCACTGGCCCATTTGTGTCTGTAAAAAGGTTTCTTTTACAATCAGACCTAGACAACCACTGCTAATGACTCACTGAAGCACCATTACTAATCTGGGATTTATGCCATCATTTTTCAGTGAAGACTGATTAAAGAGATTTGGCAATACTGCAAACATAATTCAGCATCTCTGGCACTGTTTAGAAAACTGTGATCACAGCTTCACATGTATTAAGACTGGTGGCCATCTGCAAAATTTCATGCTGATGCATCCAAAGAATATATATTCAGCCAGCCATTTGAACTGTAGGTGAAAGATGGGTGGGAAAAGAAGATTAAGATCCAGCAGAGCATGATTAAGCAAATACCCTGTTCTAGAGAGGCTAAAACTCCAGCATTCAAAATAGACAGCGTGCAATGCTGTCTCAAGTGTTGCATTCACACTTTATAACACCAAAATATTTTTATATTAACAACAAATTAAACACCAAGACTTCTATTAAAAATATAGACAACTGATTTTGATACATTACACCTTAAAACAGTAGTTATTTAAATGTGTTATCAAACTGCAACAGTGTTTCTCCCCCACACTTCCTGTTCCCTTTCGACTTTGCCTGAAATGAGGACTGCAACAACACGAGCAAACCCACATTGCTTCAAGCATTCTTCTGGCACCAAGAAATGGAAGCAGGATATAAAGTTAATTAAGAGTGCACTATTAAAAGCTGTGGTATCAGCAAGGCGAAGGTGCAGACAGCAGCAGAGTTTCTGTGACTCTTTACTAGAGAACTTGCCTCCACTGCCATCTGAAAGCCAACATCTAGTGCCCTGAATATGGAAATTCACTTAAAACCTGGAGGTCAAACTGCTTCCAGCAACAGATTTCAGATTCAAGCAGCCAGGAGAGAAACTCAGCTGCAACAGGTAGGGACTACTGCTGCTATGTGGGGCTACACCTTCATTTGGAGGGATTTTGCACAGTTGTTAGTAAATCCTTTTCAGAGAAAAAGTAGGCCAGTCAGCCTGACAGTGCAAACAAATGACAGTATCACATTTCCAAAACCTTCCAATGTGTTGCATGTCCCTCTCATCACCCCACCCCCCCCCCAAACACACACACATTTTCCAGTAAAAATCATCTTCATGGGGACATCACAGACCTCCCACTCCAGCTTCATGCCCCTCCTGTTCTCCAGAGCAGAGAACACTCCCTTACTACTTATCTTACAAACTTTGCTCATTATTTGTGTCATTTCAAGGATTTCCACACTGGCCATTACTGCCAGTTCTTCTTTTCTTGGGTCTAAACCTCATTTCCACCCCTGCTAGCACCAAATACTGAATGTTGTAAAGGAATTAAGCATCCAATAAATGCAATGTCATACACGCATCAGTACCAAAATATCACTTTCAACCGTGAATGTGACAGAAGAGGAGTTCTCTGGGAAAGGCCTTTTTTGAGCATCTGAAGTACATTGAGCCAGAATATCAGGTCTGAACAGCACATGGACAAGTTTCTTAGTGTAAAATCAGAGGGACAAGAGCAGGACATGTGTCTGAAAGGAAACATGGAAAATGGCTTTAGCTGGGCTGCCACAGGAAGAAAAGGGTTATCAACCATGCTGGTATTTTGGTAAATATGGGCACATGATATATACACATACAGGCACAGTTTTTTTCTCACACAAATCTTCACTAAATTTTATTTAAGAATATTCAAATGAATGCCCAGAACCATGTAAAAAAAAAAAAAAAAACAACAAACAAACAAACAACAAAAGTACCCAAACATAAAAAGGAAACGTGTAGCTCTATCCTCTTTTTCAACCTTCAGCTACCTCCCCATTACCTTACACAGCGCCAGCTCTCAGCCCTGTGCAACATGTCATTTAGAAGAAAACCAGGTCTACACCCAGATTACTTCCAACCACACGTACCACAACAGGAAAGCACAAGTATATCCTGCATCATTATATCATCTCATTCCTGTCTGCAAACAATAACCTCAGACAAAGGTAAGACTCTATTACAAAGTATCTCCACTAAAAAAAGCAAGCAAAAATAATACCTTTTCCCTACAGTTACCCACCTGCACAATGCATTTAAGCACTATTAACCAAACCTTTCCTCAACACACACCCACTCACCTCGTAACGGGGTGCAACAGCTATTCAAAAGTAAACAGGGAGGCAGCTGTCTGGATGGGGAAGGGGGCCGACAGCCTGGTAAGGCTTACACTTTAGGCAAGATGGGAAGCAGCTCTTCAGAGAGAGAAGCTGTTTCTCTGACTGGAACCAACTCTTATGCTGCCTAGTCTGGAGGAGGATAGAGTTGTTTCTTACTTGTGGGATGTTAGCCTCTTATTTTGGTTCAGTAGGAAACAAAAAAACCCTTTATATCCTATATGCTGTGGTGTTCAGAGCTACCTGACAGAAAGGACTACAAGCCAACATTTTAGTAATGCATCAAAGTTCCAGCTTGAACACACAACAGCCACAAGAGTCTCACCTTAAAAAATATCCTAACCAAGTGCCTGGTTAGAAGTAAAAAGCTGTCCATTTGGGCAGAGAGAAAAGAAATTGCTATGTACTTTGAAGCTGATAGAAAAGGGAAAGATGAGGTCATGACAGCCCTGATGATAGGATAACAAGCCATTTCCTTGGTGTCAATGGCTTGTTGAAGACATAGTCAATTGAGCAACCATGGTTTTATTTTTAAGTCATCTTTCTTCCTCTCTGGAAATCAACTACATTTGCATATTTCTTTCTACCCACAGGGTAACCATTAAAGAACTTTTTGTATTAGTAATCATCATCACTAAAATCAAAGCATCTGAGACAGAGTATTTTAAGATAACCATGCAAAGTGAAATATTATTTCTATATGCATCAACTGCAATTAATAGTTTTCTTTGATTGAGGTATCTGTAGCAGTCAATGTGGGAAGATTATGTTTCACTTTCAGGTTTTCTTTTTTCCTGTTATGCTTTAAGAGGCTGATTCTGAAAGTACAGCAAATTCTTATCACTTAAAAATTCTACATGGCCTCTATACTGGACCTTCTAACTCCCACCTTGAAGGTGCTCCTTTCAAGCATTACTTCAGTATTTTCAAAATTTATTCTGTAGGGGACTGCTTCTCCTTTCATTTTCTTTCTGAGAAATGCAAATCTCCCAATTTTTAGACTTTTGGGTGCTTTCACTTTCTGACTGCTAAATCTGTTAATTCCGTAGTACTAAAGTTCCCTCAGAGGTCATAGTTCCCCTTCCTTGTTTTTTTCTTGTTTTTCTTTTTTTCAGGTCTTGCTTCTTGCACTTCTCTAAGTTATGCTTTCATGATCTTTGATCATAATTCTAGAGGGTCTTTCATTATCTCCTTCCCACCAACTACATAATAAAAACAATGACAGATAAATTATATTTTCCATGTCTTCCCCATAAATTAATGTCAAGGTCTTTTAAAGTCTGTTCGCCTAGGACTAATGTGGCTTCAATCCTGTCAAACTTTCACAGACAGCCCATGTCTCTCAACTTATGCTTTGCAAGTACCCTTTCTGTTCAGGTGTATCTCTTGCCACCTTCATGGCTTCACCATTTTTGAAATGGTCTCAATTCTAGCCTAACCCTAATCTACAAGCATAACTGCAGCAATGAGGAAAAAGAAGCCATCAAAAAAAAATCCCCATTTCCTTCTATTTGTGGAACTACCACATTTATTTTTTTTTTTTATTCCCCAAGTTCTTGACACGTTTTGGGTGAACTGAAGCTCTCCTCCCTCCAGAGCCACATAACATTACCCTCCCTAGAAGCATGTCTTCATGGGCTCTCCAACCTATCTGCTAAACAATAAACCAGAAAAAGAGCAAGAATATAGGTGGAGTTTTATCACTTCTTGCCTCCTCCAATCCTTAGACATCACAGTTTACATCAGACCAACTGTTCGCAAGCTCTAATATATAAATCTCAGTAGCCGGTTCCAGATGGAAATTACCAGGGTACACTGTGCTCTCAGAACTTCAGTATGCTTCTGAGAGGGCACTCCTCATAACAGGGAGGGTAACAGCACTGGCTACAGGAACAGCCTAAAATTGAATGCTTCCCTTGAAATACCTGGCTCAAAACCTCCAGTTCAGAGACTGTGTAGCTCCTTATACCGCTCTACTGCGGAAATACCACAAACTGGACTTGTTTGCATTTCATTAATTCTTCACTTTTCAAAAGTTCCAAGTAGATGCAACACATGTACATACAGATGTCAGTATCAAACTGGCATCCTGTGCATAATTTTGCACCATGAATCCCTAGGACAATGAACTATATACAATTACACAAATCCAGGCATATTTAGAAGCCCATATAAAAGTGGGGTTTGGCCAACCTCATAACCATTGTGAAGGGCCTCAGAGAAACTCAGAAACACAGACATTTTATAGAACCTCTAACAATTATTCCCTCAGGAATCACTGTTTCTTCTGACTGTTTTAACCAAGTCTCACAATATTCAGTCGTTTCCTGAAAGTCTCAAGTCCTTGAAGCATGTATTACACATAGGAAAGACAAAACCTTTCACCTTATCAGTATCAGAACAGAGCTTGCAAACATGCTGTACAAGTCAACTCGTAAAGAGGCAGATGTATGTTAGTTCTTCAGCACCATTCACAGGCACAAAAAATTTAAAGACGTGAGGGTTTTCAGGAAGAGCAGAATATGAGGTGACCACACAGCATGCTATTTTGCTCGATATTACTGAACAGGGACCATCAAGATTGGGAGACACGACCACCATGGCTTCTCCTAAAAGAACCTTGCACTGAATTCTCACAAACAGTTTCAAAGAACTGTTTCCTTTCCCCCTCCTATAAACCTTACCCATATAGCTCACCAGTTGCCTGTCCCAAAAGCAAATTTCCAGAGAAGTAAGTAGGAAATGGGAAGGAAAAAAAGGTGCACTTACAGCAAAATAAATTTCTGCCCTCAGACTGAAAGCTCTCAGGAGCACCCTTGCAGAAGAACTACTGTACCACTGTGTCTCCTTCCAGTCCCTACCTGTCAGATGCGGTGTGGAAGGGAAGACAGGTTCCAATAACTCCTGAGGTGAACTATCCCACTCATATACACGTCTGTGGAGGGGACTATGTTGTTTGTCTGCCTTCTTCACAGAGCAGCAGATACCCCAGGAGCAAACACATTCTGGGGATTTTAACACTCCAAAGATAGACAGAACGTGTTCAAAGCAACCCTGGACTGCTACAGCAAGACAGTAATCCAACAGCCCTCTGCTGTTCCCAGACTAAGAACTAACATGTTATCTTCTGAACTGCAGTACCCTGAGTTAACTCTGAGGTAAGGGAAACCAGGGGGAAAACGAACTTTTGTCCCTTCAGAGCAACAGGAGGGAAACGGAACAAGAAGGCAACATAAGAGAACCACAGAAATAAAGAATTTTTATTCCTATGCCAGGTATTCACCCCCTGAAACATCTATGTGAGACGTGACATTTACATTACAAAGCACTAAAAGTTTTCACTGCTCCTCCTGAGAAGGGAAATCTCACTGGAAAAACACTGATCCTCATAATCTGTTCCCCGCTAATTGTCTCCCCATGTACCTGCTTTCTGCTAGGATTGGAGAACAGTGTTTTTAAAGCAGCTCTCAAAGTCTCCCTGTGCTTAGCAGATAGTCTAATTGCTGAGCTGCTTCTACACAGCAGAGCAGAAACCTCCACTCCACCAGCATCTCTCCTCCCAGGGCACTATTACCCTGCTGGGAAGTAACAGGCATTATGCACCCACTGAAAAGCAGGACAGTACACATACAAAGAGCCAACAGTGAGCCTGTGATGACTTCTAATGGCTTTATTTACATCCCACCAGTCCATTTTTATCAGCGTGCTCATTTTACCCATGATATTTTAATACAATTGCTAAGTTCACATCCAAGCCTACAGGGTGCTAAGGTTCCCAGTTTCTGACAGCACCTGGACACTCACCACTCTACTGTCACTGGGCTACTTATGCTATACAATAGAACTGCTAAATATTTTAGGTAGGCATGTTTATTCAATATATTAATTAGATATTTAATCTGAAATGTTCTCAAAATTGAATAGAGCATGCATATCCAAAGCTCTCACTGCAGACTCACTCAGTAGAGGACCTTTCACACAGATTTCTCAACTGATTGTATTTTGCTGTGCTCTATTTTATAAAGTATATAACCTTCTGGTCATAACAGAATGCTTTCTTCCGGCTGAAAAGCCTCTTGGGAGCACAGAACTGTAACCTACCATTAATATATTAAGTACAGAACATTTCAGACACCATGACACAGAAAACACAAACATGATAGAAAGCTACATGAGAACCTGATGTAGAATTAACAAGGCTTGTTCCATATCCATCTCTATCTCAAGTGAAGCAGTAAACCTGCAGCTCATGTTGGAAGCCTGTGTCTCAGGCACTCCTACCACAGACATTAGTACTTCTAGCAGAAATATAGTTCTTACTGATACTTTTTGGAAAGGGTAATTTTACTAAAATATAGATTAGGTCAAACTAACAGGAAAAAATAACTATTCTTGGGTAATCTGTTCTTGCCAAAAGAAGCATATTGTAGAAAAGATTCAATCAGAGCATATGTAGTTTTCTCAGGTTTTACAAATTTGGTAAAATGAAGTCTGTCTATAACTTGATGAAAAAAAACCCTAAGTAATGCAGACAACTTAGATGGCAGTACCCATACATTTTGAAATAGTGCTCAACAAATGCTTCCTCGCAGTTGTTTGGGAAAGGTACACTGCCTGGGGAGAGAAAGAGGTTTGGTATACATCAAAGCAAAGATGCAATTCAACATTTCCACCATTCTTACCGAAAGGGGAGCCAGCAGAAGTAGGGAAAAAGGGAGGTCATTGTGCCCCTGTACTCAGCACTGGTGAGGCCACACCTCAAGTATGGTGTCCAGTTTTGGGCACCTCAATACAAGAGAGATATCGAGGTGCTGGAGCGAGTGCAGAGGAGGGCAACAAAGCTGGTGAAGGGCCTAGCAAACAAATCATATGA
>NW_009647874.1:4955702-4964691 GCF_000708025.1 Charadrius vociferus | reverse complement strand
GAGGCTGAGGGGAGACCTCATCACTCTGCAACTATTTGAAAGGACACTGTAGAGAGGTTGGTGCTGGTCTCTTCTCACAGGTAATTAATGACAGAACAAGAGGGAATGGCTTCAAGCTCCAACAGGGTAGATTTAGACTGAACATTAGGAAAGAATTTTTCACAGAAAGAGTGGTCGGGCATTGTAATAGGCTGCCCAGGGAGGTGGTTGAGTCACCATCCCTGGATGTGTTTAAGAGCCATTTAGATGTGGTGTTGAGGGATATGGTGTAGGGGAGAACTTTGTAGAGTAGAGTAGATGGTTGGACTCGATGATCCCAAGGGTCTCTTCCAACCTAGACAATTCTATGATTTGAAAGGGAAAGGTCGGAAAGTCTCTGTTAACATTGAAAGCAGTTCCTTGCTACACAAGATTTCCCCCATTTTCTAATGGACAAGTCATTTATATGGCATCACTAGTCCCACACTGTTTTAAAAAACTCTTATACGCCACTGCATGCCACTCATTATGCTGTTGCGTTACTGCACAATAGCTGAGATGAACAGTTTGTAAGCACTTTCTAAACCTTCAGCGAGAGAGGAGCAATCAGAAGGTGGGAATGGATAGCATGGGGTGGATAGCATCACTATCCACACCATGGATGCTCAACATCACTTCTTAAAAGACTGCTGTTTTCAGTTGCTTACATTTTCCCAAAGTGTGTGCCCAGAAATTTTTCATGCTGAGTATTTGCCTCAGACTGATTTTTTTAAAGAATAAGCATTAGTTTCAGCTAAAACAGTTCAGCTACTGCCAAGAATAAGGGCTAAAGGAAACATGTTTTGCATAAATTTAAAAAACAACAAAAACTGGCAGCCTTCCCTTTCTGTCCCAGTCCTTGAAAAAGTCACAGTAAACACAGATCCAGCAGAGATTCACTCACAAGTAAAATCTCCAAAGATGCCAAAAAATTAAGTACTCTTTGGTTTCCACAGGTGATCTAACTGTACATGCACTGCCCTACAGGCAGACTCATTGCTCCAGCCCAACAGGTTCAGAAAACAGTTCCTTTTAATAATCATTCAACATTAGTTTGGCTGAACATTGCACCGGGCCAACAGAACCTGTATCTCTAGGACAAGCCTTCAGAGAGAAATATCAAATTCAAAATCATGAGGGAAAAAATGGACAAATCAAAGGGGTAGGAAAAGTAGTAACAGATTTGAAGAGCAATATCAGCAAAGTTGGCTTAAAAAAAGGAAGGTGTCAAAAGACCAGGATGGAGGTCTGGAGGTAGAAATAGTGTCAGAAATTACTTGGCTGGGAGGAATCATTGCAATAAAAGAGCTGGGGAGCAGACAGGTATAGGCAGACCAAAAAGACTGGATAAGTAGCATAAGGAGGAAAACCAAGGGAAGCAGCCTAAACTGACACAAGGAGGTTGGGAACCAGCTGTGGGAACGGGAGAGAGACTGGACACAGACTTCAATGGAGAAACAGCCTTCTTCAGTGGGAAAAATAAACTACCTTGGGGTGTCTGACTGGAGACATCCATGATTCAACTTTGGAAGCATACAGTCTTTTACATAATATATGCAGAAATAGCCAGGAGGGCTTAGCAGTTCCATAAAACTGAAACTAGACCTTAAATCAGGCACCCAAAACCTGAGGAATAACGTATTGACCAATGGCAAAAGGACAATTTTTGAAGACTTGCCTCGCACCACAGAGGAACTGTGGGGAGTGGTAGGATTGCGTCCCAGGCCTCTGGAATGATACAGCTCTCAATTGGAACACAACCTTGCCCTCCTCTTCCTTCAATCTCCTGCTTTGATCGCTGTACAACTTCCAATTTCTGCAACAAATAAAGCTGTTACCCTCACTGATGTCCTTTACTGCACAGTTCATCCCCAATGCATTAAATACAACACAAAAAAGTAGAGCATCTAACTAACGATATAGCATAGCTGGAATCCATGAGGCCAAACTGTGTTTATATGGATTGCTCTTCTAAGACAGCTCTTTTGTCAGCAGTGTAGGTCATTTGTGGTTTAAAATGTTGTCTTTGTGCCTATAACTATCTTGTTTGTATAGGGCATCATTGCTTTCCACTTAGCATAGAACCAACAGTGCCAAACATTCCCCCCAATCCCAGAAATGATGACAGACGATCCACCCACACTTTGGGAGCAAAACTTATGATCACTAGAAAACCTCAAGGCCCATGTTCATCCATGTTTCTAACAGTATGCAACTGGACAGCAGAGCAAGTTCATGAGTCCACAGGGAGTTAAGTGTCACATGACACTATCTCCTAGCTTTCAGCTGTGACACCAACTTTTAAACGTGGCTAGACATAATTGACTTTTCTACTGATACTATTATCTACTGGTCTCATATTAATTGTTGCTCTGCTCTGCTGAGACCCCACCCGGAGTACTGCATCCAGCTCTGGAGCTCCCAACACAGCAAAGACATGGACCTGTTGGAGAGGGTCCAGAAAAGGGCCACAAAGATGATCAGACTGCTGGAGCACCTCTCTTATGAGGACAGGCTGAGATAGTTGGGGGGTTGTTCAGCCTGGAGAAGAGAAGGCTCCGGGGCCTACAGGAAAGCTGGGGAAGGACTTTTTACAAGGACATGTAGTGATAGGACGCGGGGGAATGGCTTCAAACTGGAAGAGGGGAGATATAGATTAGATATTAGGAAGAAGTTTTTCAGTATGAGGGTGGTGAGGCACTGGAACAGGCTGCCCAGAGAAGTTGTGGAGGCCCCATCCCTGGAGGTGTTTAAGGCCAGGCTGGATGGGGCTTTGAGCAACCTGGTTTAGTGGGAGATGTCCCTGCCTATGGCAAGTGGGTTGGAACTAGATGATCTTCAAGGCCCCTTCCAACCTAAACCATTCTATCATTCTGTATCTGTCTGTGTGACACTGTACAAATCCAAACTTTAAAAAGTGACCCATAAAACCTGGAAGAGATAAGATACCCACAATATAATTCTCTTGTGCAGATAACGTCCATACTTACAAAGCGCCTGAGATGCCCTACAGATTTCTGGGCAGGAAGACTTATCCCAGATTTTACATTTTATATGTAGCATGTTCCACAAGACAATACACAAGCACCTCTTTTTAAACAAATGCTGTGATGTTCAATAAATTCTGATACTCATAGAACTGTTATCAGAATTAACAATGCACTCATACTTACCGCTTTATGGTAAAAATACAACAGAAAAACGGCACATAGAGCTTGGCAAGTAGCTCTGGTGACTGAAGATACTACCACGCTGCTGTTTATGGCCTCCCAAGCAAAGTCAATGAACCAGATCAAGTGAACACTCTTTAGAAATGTCAAACCAACAGTTTAAATTAAGTCACTGAACTTTACACTAGAGTTGCTGAAGCGCAGGCAGACATTTCGTTCCACCTGCCCTGCTGTGGGAGGCAGTAATTTCCAGCCTAGTGAATGTAAAAAGTAGCTACAGGATCAAAAGAACTGTTGGCGGCAAGACAAAATGCAGCAAGATGCCCAGAGAAATCCAGGTGGGTAAGGGAAAAAAAAAAAAAGAGAAAAGAAAAAGTTATCTTTAGAGGGTCTATCAATAAGTACTTTATTCTGAGCAACACTGAAAAAAACCCCACAAGTTGTTTTTGGAAAGAGCACTATGAATAATTAGAGGCTTAGCAAACTATGAAAAACTATTGCCTTAGCACTGGTCATCACAGAGAAAATGTAGAAAAAGAGCTGGAAAAAGAACAGAGGAAACTCTAACGAGGCAAGAATCCAAGCTTCAGACTGCCAAGGGTTAAGACTTGAAATAAACACAAACCGGAATTACAGAAAGATCCAACGCGTAACCCTAGCAGTAAGCCCAGCACTGCACTTTCCCCAACACAACAGATTTAACAACAGAGAATGAGTGGAAAAACAAATTCTCAGCAAGTTTAGCATCCTCTGTTACTCCACTGTTAGCCCTAATTTCTACCTTAGAGACATGTCCTATTCATTGCAAGGGGAAATTTCAGTCATCAAGTCCTTTCTAAGCACAGTTCATTTTGCTTGCATGTGCTGCTGTAGCTAGAAGGAAGTTACAGAAAACTCAGTGATATGGCAGGTTACTGCCAGGTAAAGAAGCTATTGAAGCAAAGTTAGTCTGGACTATTTAGCCTTGCAGAAAAGGAAGGAACTGAGGCACTCACAAGCATTGGTTTTATTTGTAGAATTCTGTACAATTTGCTACACTGCAGAAAGGGTACCTTAGCTATAAACTGCCCCAAGGAACCAAGGTGCACTGTTTCCAAATATTTGCAACATCTGTACATATACGCTTCCTATAATTAGTCATATGATGGAAAGAATAATTATTCTTATAAAAGTTTAGATGGGTGGAAAACATATTATTTTCTTGAGCAAGATAAAAATAGCCATGCTTGTGAGAGCAGATGACCCCAATTTCTTGAAAGCACCCAAACACTATACCAGGCTTTTTTTCTGCAGGTTCTCATTTGGCATGGCACAGCCCCACTCACTTCCTATATGCTTAGGTTCAGGATGCATCTGCTAGGGAAATCTAGTTCTAAAGCTGAGCCCATGCTTTTGCGTTCTCCCCAAGCACACCCCAGCTGGAGCTACAGGTTCCAAACTCCTCTATTTTTTTTCAGAAACTACAACTTTGAAGTGCTCCACTGGCAAATGCTATGAAATACAGATCGGAAACGCACTGGATGCATTTTCCATCACTCACTCTCCTCTTTCGCGTATGGGCCATCTACTCTCTCATCCCACCCCCTCTTTTCCCTTCACTGTACCCCTCTATATCCACACTCCTTTTCTCACATGCTACTCCCTTTCACCTCGCTCAGTTATCTCCTCCACAAAATCTGTTCTGTCTGCAACAAACTGGAAGAACAGAGCTGTCACTTCTCACACAACAGGCTTCTCTGTTAGCATGGCAGAGCAGTAGGCCACAAACAAGATACAGGCCTTCGTGAGAAATACGATAACATCAAAGGGTTACACACTCATGAGCGGGCCAGGTCTAGAATGTCATTGTCTTCTTCAAAATGTTCTGCTGATTTCATACAAGGTCTTAGCAATATCTCACTGCTGTATGCAATGAGTACTTTTAGTGAATACAAACACACATTCACAAACCTCAGCTACAGAGAAATCCTTGGTGATGCATTATAAGCTGCACAGAAAGCCTCCACCTAAAATTTCAGCTTGCCTGGAGATTAGGGAGAAAACTATGTTACTCTCTCATATTTCATCAAGATAGTTTTAGCTAAGTTAGGATGTATCCTGCCCATGGCAGGGGGGTTGGAACTAGATGATCTTTAAGGTCCCTTCCAACCTAAACAATTCTATGATTCTACCTCAGTACTTCAATTTCCCTATTTACTATTTATTACATATTTGGTAAAAATATCATAAATTCAAGAAATTCACACTCCATGGAAGCATAAATGGCCAGGGACAAGCTTCTTGCTGAGTGAATACACTTTCTGCAGCTTTCAAATGTTTTTTTCAAGAAGTGCTAACATATTTCTGCAGAGCTGGCACCTCCCTTTCCTCTGTGAGAGACAGAAAAACAGCTGGCTTAACCGGCTGACAAAAGCAGCAGGACAACGTCTACCTGTGCTGGCTGATGCAATGTCATTAACTCCAGTTTCTGAAACAAGGAAAATACAGCAGTAACTGCAAGGGAAGTCTGGGGAGTTTGCCTTCTATTATCACATTCGCACCTCCCTTACCGCATGCCATACAACCCACAACAGCCGGCTATGACCCTACCACTCCCCCTGTGCAGCTGAGACACACACCCTCCTCTCTGTCACGTCCTTAATTTACAAATGTCCCTGTTGTCCTTACTTCACCTGGTCCATGCTTCAATCTCAGCCTGCTTTGCCCTTGGTTGTTCCTTGGTTCTGCCTCATACGCTACCAATCTGTGGTGACGCGTCCCTTACAGTAAGCAGACCACGGGAAGCAAAGGAAGGAGAGCAGTGGCAACGGGAAGTGGCTGCGAAGCGGGAAAGGGAAAATCCTCCTTCCATCTGAAAGCCAGGAGAATCAACTTCATCTACAGTAAAGAGCTTATCATATTAGGTTAAGCAGCAATAGGTGTGATTTAAACAGATTTGAGGCTACGCCTATCTGCTTGACTGTAGGTGAGGTAGATACTGCCCAAAGCCTTCTCTTCCCAGGGTCAACAACATTTTCCAACAACATTTCTACAAAGGATGTCTGTTCGAGATTTAGGTAGATAATCCAACAATAGAGAGGAAATTCAGTCTGTCAGAAAAGAAGCAGGAAGGGAAGTGACAAGCAGAAGCAAAGACTGCGTAAGATAGAGCTCTGAGCTATACTGCCTGCCTCCTACCTCTCTTCATGGACAACAGGTAGAGGTTTCAAACTTCACCTCCAAGCAAGGCAATTGCTCTCCACATCCAGGCAAGAAATGTTTTTTTTTTCCCAACACGGTAATCTACAAAGGGGGCCCAAGAGGTATTGTTATATTCTAAAGGTGCATCTTATGTACTAGCAATTCAGTAATTAAAATTTGATGTAACAAAGTACATGCCAGAAGCCTGAATTAAATCTTAACAAGGAAACAAGAACTGAAAGGGGATCCTTGGCTTTCTTATTTTCCTTCCAAATTCCAGCACAACAATATGGAGAGATTAAGGAGCCCAGAACATATAGGAAACAGAGTAGCCATTTCTCCTAGCAGTCATTTCACTCCACAGGAAGAACTTCTTCCATTTAATACAGCATCTTTGCAACCAGACTGGACTTGAACAGGTCTAAGAGATGGCTGAGGATGTCCAACCTTTAATATATCTGAGATCTTAAGACCAAAAACTCTACTGCCCTAGTTAAGGGTAGAGCCTTCTGTCCCAGCTGACAGCAAGCAAGACAGAAGTAAGTTTCTGCAGAGGTGTGATCACTGTCTTCAGTAATGGAGCTAAACACCCTCTGAAGATCATGTGCCTCCTTTGCCATACTTTGGCAGGGTTCTTTTTTTCTCCATGAGTCACTACAAGTTACGACCCACTATAGATTAAGTTAAAATTAGCTCATTAAAAATAAATTAAATCACAGGCAAAGTTGTCATGTATCAAGAAAAATGCATACAGCATAGTTAACAGATACTTGAAAACAGCACCGAAATCACGATTTGGTAGCAACTTGGCACTGCCAGCAGGGAGCAGCGAATAAAAGAGGTCACATCTACCTCGAAGTTTGAAAAGTGCCAGAACTTCTAAATTTAAGAACACTGAATTTCAAGTTCTTGCCAAAAATACATATATTCCTCCACACATTTGCTCTCACGTAACATTTGCATTGAGAGTCAGAGAGACTTGTGAAAAAAATTGGCAAGATATTGCATTCTCTGAGTTCCTAGAGGCAAGGTAGCCCATTGAATTAAACTCTTCAGAAGCAGGAAGATCCTTAATAAGTTTTTAACTTAAGAGCTTTTGAAAAACAGGCATTAGAAAATGGTGGTTCCTCAAGGGGCAACAAATAATCTTGTTTCCAGGACAACAAGGTTCTGCTACCTCATCCCCCTTGCTTTAGAGTTTGAGGGCATGCAAGCACACAAAAGCCTGCCCTGCTGTTACTTAAAAAGTAACCCTGCAAGACCTTCCCAGCTTGCTCTCTACTGCCAACGTAGACAAGCTCAATACTACAGACTTCTGCAGAAAGAATGATGTTGGCCTGCAGATGAAGAGCTACTGTTAACACAGTGCCTGATTACCCAGACAAAAGCCCCTCTACCGTCCATACAGCACATGACGTCCATGATGAGCTTTGACAAGCATATAGTGACTTTGCTGGTTGTATGGGGGTAAATGTATGCCACTGGGACAAAGCTATAATTTCATTCTCACACTGCTCTGTCAAAGCCATGTGAAACGGATGATGGTGCATCGGTACTGCAAAGGCAGTGCAAAGGCAGTTCTACTACATTTCACAACCATAAATAAATGTGAAAAATTGGGCTTAATAAATGGGCAAAAATCCAAAATATGCACCAAACTAAACATACAATCTGTTTCCTTTTAAGGCTTCTCTACATGGGAAAGGAATCATAAAAGCTAGTCTGGAATAAATTAAGGGCAGTTAAATGTCCTTAAACATCCTATCACTTTCCACAGCACACTCTGCTCGCTAAGCGCTGCTCTTCAGTCCCCATTCCCCAAACGATGGCATCGCTGCTGAAAAAGCGGAACTCACCGGGGAGCACGGGTGCATCCCGTGTCATCAGAGAGCAACCACGAATGGACCCTCCGAACTTCACTTTTTCACACTCCTGCTAGCAACCCTGAAGGGACAATCCCACCTCAGGATCAGGGCCTCCTGCACGCACAAGTGTTTCCACGACTCTCAGCATGGAAGCGTGCAGGTGCAGAGGGTGCAGCGCTACTTAGGGTCCCAACCACACCACCTCGCCTCGGGGTCACCCTACCACCGCCAACAACGAACACAGCAGACCACAAAATTTCTCAGGGACACGGGGCCTGCCCAGTCCCGCCGTTCCACCAACCCACACCGCACCACAACGCCATAAAAGAAGCATCCAGGCTAGTATCAAAAAGCACAGATCTCATGAAAATACCTGGAAACAGGAATGCACAGGAGCTTTCAAGCACCCGTTTAAATAACAAATTAAAAACACCACCATCATCTTTTTTTTTTTTTTTTGGATGGCTCACTGTTGCATCTTTTCCCGAGACAGCTGTTTATGAGCCCTTATTTACACGCGGCAGCCCGGCACAGCTCGCGAAGGCTCAGGACGAACCTCAGTTAAATAAAAAAATAAACGCGTAACCACCCACCCAATAACGCCGTCAAACACAGCACCGCGCTGCAGATGACAACAACGCAGCCCGAAACCGCGCCGCGGCGCGAAGCAAACCCCGCTGCCGGGGCCTCCGCAAGATGGGGGCCCGGCGGTGCGCGGCCCGGGACGGGGCGCCCTCAGCGACGGTGGGCGACGAG
>NW_009647874.1:4873511-4955256 GCF_000708025.1 Charadrius vociferus | reverse complement strand
AAACGAACCGGCTTTCAACAAGGCTCCGGCTACCCGAGGCTCGCCTTCCGGCCTCCGAGCAGCCTGCTTTTTCGTTCTTTGTCATCTCCCACTCCAAAGGATCCAAAAATACAGGAACTGGGATGCTCTTGTATCATCACCTGCAGCCAGCAATTGGGGATTTCGAAAAAGAAAACATCACGGGTTTGAGAAGCACCCGTATCGCAGCAATGAAACTTGGGCCAAATAATAATCCAGATTCTTTTCTAATAAAAATGTCAGCATGTTTTCTCCCTTCATCCTTACTGATTGTCCACCCTTGAAGTTGCTTGATAGCTGGCTCAACCAGCTATGTAGCTGGAGTCTGCGCTCTGCTTTTCAACCAATTTCCATACTGCGCTGCTATCAATGAGGGATTTAACTTGCCCAAGCAATGTTAAGTGTAATTTAAAAGAACGCAAGAAGAGGTCACAAACCAGCTCTGGCTCATTCTATTATTTTTACAGGGTGTGCAAACGCCAAGGAGCAGACCGGTTACTCACAAGCCGCCCCATGGGAACTCCCAGGAGGTTCCCACGGGGCTCACACACCCAGGGAACACGCTGAAGGGGGGAATTAGTGAGACACACATGGCCACACTTGTCTGGGTGCCTCCAGCCAACTGTGCGTGATCTGCAGAGGACCGCTGCCAACTACCAAGTTGAGTCAGTCCCAGCACCACTCTACTGTAAGAATTTTAATTTGCCTCTTGCAGTTCCCCAGTGCTGGAAGCTGCCAGCTCAAGCCATCCAAATTCAGATCATGTTGAGGGAGAAGCCAGGAGATGCAGCCTGAATTTTTCGTTTTTCTTTCCACCTGTCAGTGGTGAAATTCCATTTTTAGCTGTGTGACAGGAACGATCCAAGCACTTCCGTTTCAAAAAAAAAAAAAAAAAAAAAAATCACACAGAACTTATACAGGAGAGCTTACTTTCAATGCCTAGTCAAACGTGATTTTTAACATTTATCTTTGGTCATAGTTTACCACAAAGCTAATGAACCACATCACCTTTTTTTTTAAAAAAAGGAGACAGAAAATAGGAGTTTCGTCTGCCTGCTATGCAAGTTTAAAGCATCCTCTCATAGAAATATTAAATATACTTGGCTAGAACAGGCTAGAAAGCAAGTAGACACTGTCACTAGCACCCTTCAGTTTGAATAGATTTCGACAGGGTTAAGAAGCACATTGTAGCTTATTTGTAGCTGATGACAAGTTTAATCATCATCAACCCTAATACCTTTTAAAAAACAACTCCCCACCAAGGATCCTGGAAGAATGGTGTTTACTACTGATACTCATTTAGCATCAGTAAATCAAAACAGCACTGAACCCCAACACACCAGAAGGGCACTTGTGTTGCACCAGCATTGAGTAACGGGACAGAAAACAACCAGGTTATTCACAGGCAAAGCAGTTTGAGTCATCCAGGGGAAAAAAAAATAAATGAGAAAAGCCAACAGGGTAGGAACAGATAGGGTAGGCCAGTTTTTCACTTTCCTCATTTTTTGGCAAGATTACAGATTTGTTTGATTAAGAAAACCTAAGTAACTAACCTCAAAAACTGTCAGAGGGGAGCTGTATTTGAGAAGAAGTAGTTGGAAAGCTGCCCTGGAACCACTACCAGGTTGAAGACTATTCAACATTTTCCTCGGAGATGTAGAAGCATGTATAAACTCACTGCTGATCATATTTGTGAACAACACAAAAACTGCCACTATAGTGAACAAAAGAACTGGGCCATCACGTAAGAGTTCTGGAACAGCTGATAATGCATACTGTTCATTATTATTATTATTATTATTTTATAGCCAAATCTCAGGTTATACATCCAGGAAAAGAATACAAAGCTGAACCTTGAACACTGGGAAAAGAGCAGACTGAAAAACTATTGGCTCTGAAAAAGGCATCAGGGTCATAATGGAAAAGGAATTGACCACGAGATCCCAACTTAACACCCTGACAAAATGTAACATGCATCTTGGAAGCACAATCAATAGCATACAAAGAAAGAAGAGGGGATTTTACCCATATATAGATAACCAAAAAAACCCCACCCAAACCTGTAACAGGGGTTTATCTCTTTCTTAAAAGGAGATTACAAATTTGTGAGGGAGGACAGGCATAGCACAAGATTTTGGGACATCATCCATGCATTTAATCAAAAGATATTGAGTATTTTTTTTTAGTTTTACATGCATTCCCAGCAAGAAAATACAAGATACTATTGACGTCATTTGCAAAGTCATCCCCTTCCCTTTTCCTGTAAGTTGAAGCTGAATCAAATTCTAATCACAAAAGACATGCATTTTTCAAAGAGGGATTACTAGCTATTGAAATATGCGATCAAATGAAGACACAGACTACATTTTATGCCTTGTTCCAGAGTCAATGCCCTTTTCTAGCATAAAAACTTTACCTTCACAGGAGGTCAGACTAGGTGAAGGATGTTAAACTCTCTTACCTTAACTGCTGATAAAAAGCAGGAAGGGACACTTCACTGGATGTTCAGTCTCAGCTGATAAACAGCTTTATGTAGTCTCTTGTCTTTATATTGAGCAATGCAAAATTTTAGACAACTGATAACCAGTTTCTATTTATTCTCATCTTCCCCAGAATGCTAGCAATCTGACGACCTATAACAGATTTCGTCTCACCCAGACTTCCAGAAACCATCCTGCTATAGCCACTAGAGAGGTATGGCTGATACAGAATCAAAAGCCTGAGACAAACAGTATCAAACAAATATTAGACCTCTGTGACGTATGTACCAGAAAGACTTCAAAACCTCCACCACCAAAAAAGCCTTTAAAAATTCCTGCCATAAATTGACAGAAAAATTCCACATTCCTCATCCTTCATGATAATGAGGGACAACACAATACAGTTTTACAGTAGCACAGTTTATCACTGGAACTTACGAATTACAAACGAATTTCTATATTCACTATTTTTTTCCCTAGCTCCTTTCAAAGTAATAGTAGCAATATTGCAAAAATAATTTTGGATCTCTTGTTCTAAGTCACAGAGATTCGCTTGTATCATTTCCTCTGTTACTAAAAATCTTGAAGAAATGATACCTTTCCATTTCTTTGCAGCCCATTAGTACCTACAAACAAAGCAAGAATACGGCACATGAAAGCTTTCATTAGGACAAACAAACCTCAGCTTGATCTAAAAAATAATTTCAATGTTTATCTACTAAAATACATTATTATTCAAAATACATCACCTGCTACTGACATCATTAAGTAGCTATTAAAATGCTAATCTTGTTGCTTCTTCCCCTTTCAATGTTTAAGGACGTTATTAATCAATTTACTGTAAATCCTGAAAATAAAGCGTAGTCCACTTCTGTAAACATAGAGAGCAGCTTCTTGAATTTTTTCCTACAGCGAGTCGACCAAGTCATCACGGAGTGTACCACTTCCAGAAATAACTAGTTAATAATCTTCTGAAGATACCTGCAGCAAAACCGTGCCAGAGACAAACAATTCAGCATGTACATTTGGAAAAAGAAAAAGGAGAAAAGATCTTTAGGTTTCTGGTTACTATTCTGTCAACTAGTTTATGATGGAAATCAAACTCTGTCATGCTCTTCAGCTTTAGACAATGGGTTATATTTAAATATTCTAAATGACCAGGTATCAAGTGCTAAGGCAGCATGACTACTTGTGAAATTCATCATGCCAACAAAGCTGCTACAGTTCTGTATTTCTAAGTTTTCAAACCAAAGGCTTAAACAAGAGGTACTGTTTAACACCTACATCCTGTGGCTGCATTTTTAGAAGATGATTTCACTTAGTGCTCTTCTTATGAGCAGAAGGTGTCAGTCTAGTTTGTTCCAGGCTTCCACTGAAATAATATTATTCTAAAAGTTTGCTTTGAAAAAAGCATATCATTCAGCCTGCTACTCCCCAGAAACTTAAAAGCAAAGACAGAATACAAACCAATTTCTTATGCCAACTAGTGAATAATGAAGCTCTTTGTAATACAAATGCACACATTCTGGAAGCAGAAAAGCTTTCAAAAGTTTGTGGTTTGGTGGTTGGTTTTTTTTAGAGATGCTTTGTCTTTCTTTTTAAGAGGCATAATTTAAAAAATAAATGCATGCATACTTGTTAAACACCAACCCCTTTCTCTCACTTTTCAATATATGTACACATGGGCATTTATTAAACAGATTCTGCTTAAACAATATGCTTATCACTTCATACTAACTTGAAAGAACAGAGTTAACGACCTAAAGAATTTTCAAACCAGAGTAAATGACTGTGGCGTATTTTTAATCGTAATAAACATGCCAGTAGTTCTGCAATATGTGTTTACAGCTATGTAAACACAAACGTGTTTGCAGGACTGGACTACGGAGAGAACATGTTAATTGATGAAACTAGATGTAGTAACGCAGACAGGTCCTAACACTGACGGAGCCACAGCCCGCGACATGAATCTCAACAGCATTCCACACCCTTTGACTCTGCCACCACGTAACACAAATGGGAGAAATTAGAGCAGCAGTGAAACGTTTTTGCAAACCACGTCCTGTACTTATTCAATACAAATTATTAGCACTGCATGTATTTGTGATTCTAAAACCATTTAAGAGCCTTTTGGTGCCATTTCAACCTTTTGTCCTCAGCAGGCCAATGTCACGAATTCAAATAGATTACATGTTCAATCTTGCAAAATCTACCATAGACTAGAAATACGTATTTTGAAATAAAAGCCAGCGGTGTAGCACACGGCATGAGACATAAACTATCAATATATTCAAATAAAAATATTTGGTGTATTAGGAAAAAAGCTGGAATCATACACACAAATTTATAGTACTTAGTGCTTTCCATTAATGAAACAAATTATTTTTCACACAAGAAACATTAATAGCTCTCAAGTAGGACAGTGCTCAAAGTCCCAAGGCAATTATATAATTAGTCATTTTTAGACAGAATATTATGATACACAATATTGGAATTGAACAGTGATAGTCTCTCGAGCAAGTCAGTATTTTGATACATATTATATGTATTTTTATACTGTCCTAGATAGCTTAGTGAATCATTAGGAAGTTCTGACACTAAGATTCTATTGGATCAATAGATGCATGCATTTTGTTAAATTAATTATTAAATCCCCTAAATGTCCAACAGCAAACACTGCATTTAATTTTAACATTTGATCTCCACTGGTCAAACCAATTACTAAAAATAACTTCAACTAGTTACCTGTCTACGATCTGTTACCTGTCTGCTCCTTTCCAAAAGGAGCTGCTGTGGCACCATGACTTGAGGCTTAGTGATTACGGCTGAGAAAGGAACAGATCACCTGAACCATTAAGCCTATAGTCCCCTGCAGCAGGACAGACCATGGAAGAGTCCTTGACTGCCAAAACCAGGTATTGTTCCCACTCATCCCTCTGACATTTAATTACCCATCAAGTGGCTTTAAATGTATTTTTACTCCCTTTTTTAAATTTTTTTTTTTTCTCCCCATGAAGAAGCCTTGTAAGTAATACTTTGAAATTAGAATGCTAAGTAAATATTCTTATAGACATCACATTAATTTATGATTTTAGTGTAAGTAAAGAGATAATATGGTAACTAGGCTGTGGAAAACAAAGGATGTTTACAGTACTTCAGCAACTGAACTAGCTTTCACATGATCAACAGAACATGAAAATGTGAAATCGGTGTTGATTTATGATTGCAAAAATAAAATCCTACACATACAGGGAATACAAACATACTTTGACTGGTCACAGAGCAGTTGCTTAAGACAGAGAGAATTAAATAATCAACATGCACTCATTCACTGAAGTCATAAATTTTACCAACAGTAAGCATTGCATCCATCTGTTCAGACTAAATGTAAATCAGCCACATGGCTATAAGCTTTAGCCAAGAAAAGAAGTTACTGTGAGTCTCCCCCCTCTCACTATTTCCTAATCTTGTCTCTAATCAGCTTGTCTGAAGTTATTCGAGTTTCCATATGTAAGAGTTCCACTACCATTTATTTCTTAAAGGCTTCAAAAGGCAGAGAAGGAGGTACAGACACTGAAGAAAGGAAAAAGAAATATTCTTCAGAAGCAAGTCCTTAAACAGAACCAGTATCGGCCACAGTCACAGTTTACTACTTAATGTTTGTCACCCCCATTAATCTTGCTTCCTTACCAAGGTGGGGCACTAGACACTAATTGATAGATGTTATTTATGTCTCAGAGACCACTGTCATACTGCAGACAGATCTGCCACAGTCATCCTTGATCAAAGGAAAGCAAAACAGCATTAATTGTATCTCCATCTATCAATTTCTTTGCTTTTTCACTGCAACTGTTTTATAGCTTAGAAAATTATACAAAATTTGACTTAAACACAAAAAAAATCTAGATTAGTTTTAAGTATATAGCAGAAACTAGATACAATTTAAATTAATACGAATGGCAGTTTGAATATTTTACACCCATATATGGAACGAAATAATTTAGAGAGAAGTGACAAAGCAAAAAACAAGAAAAATGGTCACAAAGTAAATTTGTGGAGCATGACTTCTGATAAACACAATAAAGTCCAGATCATCATCCCACATTTGTTCATATTTTTGGATTAGTATTTATACACTTGCTGGGAAAATAATGCAGAAAGACCATCCAGCGTCATCTCAGAGGAATTTAGATACTCTTGCAAATACTTCTAGAACACAGTAAGAGCAGCCGTGGTCTCCTTAACTGTTGGCCTGAGAAATTCTCTCCTCCCTCATCCAAAGATGTATAATTAGCTACATCCCAGCATACAGCTTTCAAGTCATTGCCTAGAATAATGCTATAGTTCTCTTGTACTTGTGACAACACAATGAGAAGTCCGAAAGATAAATAAGACACACTTTGAGTAAACAAATTTTAATCTAGTTGTTTAACAAGACTAGATTGTGCTAATGACCACATACATCAGTCATCATATTAAAAGGAATTTGTAGCAGGAGGAAAGAGAGGCCATCCTTGTACATGTGGCACTGCAAAAGCACTGCCACTCCTATCTATTAGTACAGGTTTATTGGGTAACAAACCAACTGGGGAGGAAGCAGCTTGCACATGCATTTCACAACCACAACCAACTCATCATCTCTGAAAACCGCTCTATCCTGAGGTATCATCTGGGATACCAGACAAGTGAACACCCAGTTCCATATCTTCTACTATTTGTAATACTAAAACACGATCAGAATTAGTAAAACCACAAAAGACAACTTCACTTCAAAACAGAAGGATAACTTCTGCAGTTTATTCTGGATTTTACATATTTTATTGCAAGTGCATGACAAGTACCCATTTTGGCCAGAACCTGCAGTTTTATGTTTGCTGCCTTTTAAACATTTAAATGCACATCCAGGTCAATCGATCGGAAAACTCAGGAGTAGATACCTTCCAGGAAAACACTGCATGAAAGGATGCAGCAGATACAATCATCTTACTTTAGTCTCTGTTTTGCTTAAAGTGCCGCTGAGCCCTGATTTCCCATGTCTGGGTCTCTTCATAAGGACTTCAGTATCCCTTTCTTCCTCTGAATCTTGCCCTGGTATCCAACTGAAAATTGAAGTCAACATATTAAAACCATACATTTTGCAAAAGAAATACTTTAGAGTGCTTGTGCTATCTTGGCACTTTGTAACATCAGAAGAAAGCACAGAATAAAGCAGAAGTCACTCTAAAGAAAATTAGTGATGTAGCCAACAAGTCATAGGGTTCTTCCAAAGAAACAGACATTGTATTATCTTAACCCTCACACAAAATTAAAATTATGTGATAAGCATCCTGTGCATTCTGAAATAAACAGCGTAACACCACAAATGACAGAACAGGACAGTGATATGGCAAAGAACACATGAAAACAAGGTAGTGAAAATCTGCTTAGATCTATTTTCCCAAACTTAACTGACAAGCCGAAGGAGGAAAATGCAGATTGGGTCTAAGTGCGAGTCGCTGCAAATGTCAGTGAGGACAGGGACAACTTAAATACAACAAGTATCTAAAAAAAATACCAGTAAAACCTGACATAATATTCAGCTTGTAAAATCTTCAAGTTTCTTCTTGGCAGTTGCAATTAATGGAAGGCAAAAAAATGGCAGTAAACCTAAAATAACGGCTACAGTGCAGCACTTACTGAAGCTAAATTGCAAGCTCCTTCCTAGTGCACCAGAAAAACACACTCTGACCTTGGGAGAATTCTTCTGAATTTAGATAATCAGCCTTGAAGATGGCAGTTACAGATTGCAATACAGCCATATTAAGATATTAGATTGAGGAGGTATTTTTTACCTCCATTAACTAACACTCTTCCAGGGTTCAGAACTGCAGCAAAATTTGTGAAGAGCTGAACTGCAAGATGGCACAAGCTTGTCCAATAACCAAGCAGCTTCTACTTTAAACCTTGTTCCTACTTTCCTATCTGAAGTGTACTGAAGTTTGTTCCTCTCATAAGAGATTGTATTTCCTTACAAAGAAAACAGCATCTAGGTAAAATCCCTAATGATTTTAGCATATTGTAAATTACTTCTGCATTTAGTGTCTAACTTGTTTTTAAATACTCTTTAAGCCTCACCATTATACCAAGTAGCAAATTTGGCAGAGGACGATTACTGAAATTTACAGAGTTAACAGGACAAGAAAAACATCATTCTTCCACCTTAGAATTTGGAGCAGTTAAATAGAATCATACAAGAGCCAGGCCTCTTCCTGCATCAAACTTAACAATCTCATTGGAACAGGCTGCCCAGAGAGGTGGTGGAGTCTCCCACTCTGGAGACATTCAAAACCCGCCTGGACGCTGTCCTGTGCAACCTGCTGTAGGTGACCCTGCTCTGGTGGGGGGGTTGGACTAGATGATCTCCAGAGGTCCCTTCCAACCCTGACCATTCTGTGATTCTGTGATCTACAGAAATACAGGCCCATCATCTGGAGATACATATAGAACTACTGCAACGTCAAATAGGTATTTCAAGCATTAAATACCTAGTATTTTTTCCTGTCCACAGAAATCACTCTTTGTCACTTTATGGATTAATACACTTTGTATAGGAGAGCTACAAAAAGCTGCTATGACTTAAGCAAAAATAGAGAAAAAATTAAGTACAGTTTCAGTTGTATATTCTTCATTATGTATCACATTGGCTAAAAATAAGAACAAGCTCTGCACTACTCATGCTTAGAAAAACTTTAAGTGTTATGGAAACTCAAGCAAGACACTTCTAGACAAGGAACTAGCACAACTAGAGAAACTTTATTTAACTACATTTTTACAACTGGCTTCTCACTAACATATTTGATAGCTCACTATAAAAAAAAACCAAACCCTTTCTTTATCATTAATTCAAGTGCTCCAGGAAAACTGATGAATGCAAGAGCCTGCTTCAACAGTTGAAGTCTCTTTTAATGGGTCACCTTTTCACTTAAATGTTCTTTGTTGACAAAAATTAGCTTCTAAATACCCTACAACTACCTGATCTACTAGTATTGTTTAAACTAAAACTCTACTAAAAAAAAGCAAAAATACCTAACTCATTTAGGTGTCACAGGCTCAACCTAATTCAATTAGATATGCTTTTTTTCTCTATCTTGTTCTATCTCTATCTGCTCTATGACTTTTTCTTCATGAGAATGATGTACAACATTTGTATTTTAAATGGAATTCAAAGGCAAGACCTGTTCTACTTAATGACACCCGTTTTACTGAATTAAAGTGGTCTTCTTCAGAAAACAGGGAAAAGGGCAGAAAGCATCCAGGCTGCCAGCAGAAAACACACTTACCATCGATCTTTTGCATGCAAAAAATGTCATTTGCAAACTCCTACAGTGTCCTTCCCTCAAGCATTGCTTAGGGCTTTTGTTTTCCTGTTAGATGAAAAACAAAGCATTAAAAACTTAGTGGGTTTCTGCAACTTGTCAAAGAGGCATCAAAACACTTCAGAGGCAGTTTACTCGGGATTTTGCCATAGTACGGCAACTTGTGCTTTCTTCTGAAGTTACAATTTCTTAACCTGCTTAAAACACCAATTAACAGGCTTGAAGAGGACGAAACACCAGCTTCTCTCCCCCAGGGCCGGTTCTGGCCAGTGGGAGGCCGCAGCTCCCCGCACGGAGCCGCGCTCCGCGCCCCGGCACTCCACATGAAATTCTTAAGAGGTAGGTATGAGGTGGCTGTGAACCAACTTTCAGTACAGCTGAGTTCTGTTTAGGTTAGTTGCTTATTTTGCGGATACCAAATTTCTAATTTGTTTTGAGTAATTGAGATTTCAGTGCTTTACTGAACTGTGGTTCACGTGTGTTATATTTGATTCCGAATTTCTTGCTCAAGAGCACCAGAGAAGAGATTTGACTTAGGCGATTGGTGTCCATTTTGTGCTGGAATAGTTAATTTTCTTCATAGCGACTGGTAATGGTGCTATGTTTTGGATTTGTGACCAAAACAGTGTTGATAACACAGGGATGTCCTTGGTATTGCTGAGCAGCGCTCGAACAGCGTCAAAACCTTTTCTGCTTCTGACACTACCCTGCCAACAAGTAGGCTGGGGCTACAGAAGAAGCTGGGAGGGGACACAACTGGAACAGTTGATCCCAGCTGACCAAAGGGATATCCCAAACCATATGACATCATCCTCAGCAATAAAAACAGCGGGGAGAAGGAGGAAGGGGGGGATGTTCAATGTTTGTTTCCACAAATAACCATTGTGCATGATGAAACTCTGATTTCCTGGAAATGGCTGAACACTCACCTGCTGATAGGAAGTAGTGGATGAATTCCTAATTCTACTCCGTTTGTGCATGCAGCTTTTGCTTTACCTATGAAACTGTCATTATCTGAACCCACAACTTTCTCACTTTTACCCTTCTAGCTCTCTCTCCCATTCCATTGTAGGGGGAGTGAGCGGGTGGCTGTTTGGTGCTTAGCTGCCTACCACAGTTAAAACACAACACATTTTAAAGCTCTTGACCTCATCCAGGCTGTCTCTTATGCTGTCTTTCAATGTTTTTGTGTGTGTGCTAATTTGTATGCTATGATGCTATCCATATTTCCTTTGGATGTTTAGGAGAAGATATATAACATGAGGAATATTAAAGGAAACTCGCCTGTGAGTGTGTCATGGTTTGTACTTGTGCACAGGTTTTTTTTTTATAACTTCAGTGTTGCAGATGTGACCTGCGTCGCGTGATTTTATTTTTCGACCGTGTTATGTCCAAAACCAAACGTATCTTTTGAAATTCCTTCTTTAGCAAAATGCTGCCAACCACTTCGGTTAATTCTCGGAGCCAGGGCAACGGGGCGCTGAGCCCCAGAGATGCTGCGAGGCATACTGCTGGGGCAAAACGCTACAAGTACCTGCGGAGGCTCTTCCACTTCCGACAGATGGACTTTGAGTTTGCTCTTTGGCAGATGCTTTACCTATTCACTTCGCCACAGAGGGTTTATAGGAACTTTCACTACAGAAAACAGACAAAGGACCAATGGGCGAGAGATGATCCCGCTTTCTTAGTACTTCTCAGTATCTGGCTCTGCGGTGAGTGCGGGGAATAGGCAGCATAAAAGAGAGGGAAGGAAAACTTAGGGATGAACATTCGTGGCCCTTCTAATCACATGCACCCAAAAAAAAAAAGGACCAATCCATATGGATTATCTTTTAATCAAAGTACAATACAGGAAAATGACCTAACCTTTTGTAAGCTAATGTGGGAATTAGAAAACAGAGGAGGCGTAACTAAAACCAAATAGTCCTGAATTCATTTCTCTCTTGCAAGTCATTTTCTATTGCATTTCAGGCTATGTAGTTCCCTGTAACTTTACAGACAGTAGTAAAACCCCATGCCACGCAGTAATGATTTTCTTAAAAAATACTGAACGTTTGGGTTATCTGAACATTACACATAAAATACTGGTTTTATAATAAAGGCCCTAGTGAAATTCTGTATATTGCAGAATTAAGCTATAAAAAAAGTGTCTCATCTAATTTTTAGATCAAATTGGAAATGCAGTAAGAAGCATTATCTTAGTCTTCTGTTATGTAGCACATTGCTGTTAGTAATATCAAAACTGTTAACTCTGAAATAAAAGTATGTATTACCACATGCGTGGCTTGGGTTAACACAGAGCTTTTATAAAACAATGTTCTTTTGTAGCACTGTGTGAATTTTAAAAAAATAGTTTGAGCAGCGCAATACAATTTGCTGTTATATTGTTATAAGTCCAAGTACAGATGAGTGTCTCCGATCTGTGAAAGAGATTATATTATGAATAATTGCATTATACGTAATATTTGGGGGGGAGGGGGGGGAAAAGAGCTGTTGGACTGAAAGTTTCGGGGACAAAAATAATAAGGAAACTGGAGATTTTGTAACGGTATACTCAACAATTGTTTTAAAATCTCATGCTTTCTTTTCCACAGGTAGCTTTAGTAATCTTTTTCTGTTTTCAGTGTCCACTGTAGGATTTGGATTTGTGCTGGATATGGGTTTTTTTGAAACAATAAAGCTGCTACTTTGGGTTGTATTCATAGACTGCGTAGGTGTTGGCCTCCTGATTGCAACTCTCATGTGGTAAGTAGTGATGCCTGAAACTGAGCTCAGTATTGCTGTTCGGACATGGATAGGCCTCTGCTGTTTGCAAGATGCTTGTTTCTCTGTTTGGGGCAAAATTATAAAGTACGTATTGACTATAGGTTTTGTGCTATTGTAGTAATGGTTTTGAAATGTTACTTTGCTTTTTCTTTACTATTTCCTGCAGAAGATGAGTGTTTAAAAATTCTGGATTATGATGAATGTTTCAGCTTGTTTTCTTTCTTCTTGAGCCGGTTAATCTTCAGCAATAATACCAAATAAAAATGTGGCGATTAAAAAAAAAAATAATTCTTCATTCACATTTTGGTAGAACAGCTTAAGTAAAGAGAAGCCTGAGGATGGTTATGTTTAGGTAGAGCAATATACAATTGGCCCATGCTTCTTGCTGAAGATTTTAGCTATTTCCACTACAAGCAACGGCTGTTCTGTTTCATGCATGTCGACTTTGTTGCTTTGGTGATAGTCACTGCCAGTTTTACCCTGCAATGTCCAGCGACGTACAGGAGGGGAGAGGCAGTAGTGAGTCAGTTTATAACCCAGGCCTCAGCACATTATAAATGTGTCCTGCACCAGCGAGGGAACCATGAAACAACAGGAAGTCATTGTTTCTGCACTGTGGCAAGGGGAAGGCACCGAAGGAAGAATTTTTATTTTACTAAGAACTTGAGGAAGCGAGGGCACTTAAAAGAGTTCTTAGTAATGGAGCTGACATCTTAAACTGATGCCGATCGGAAAAGAGAGAGATTCCTTTCAAACAGTGACCTTGGGAACTCCCGCTTGCAATTGCAAAATTCAGGATGAGGCACATAGAAGAGCTGCAGCTAGTAGATGAAAGGTCCATCTAATCTCTTCTCTCTGGGACAGCAACCCATTAATTGCTTGGGGAAGAGCACATAGTAATGCTTCCCCGCATCCTCCAGACTCTGGATATGGTCTTCTGAACCAGAAAGACTTCAACATCTGCTGGTTTTCCTCTGTCCTTTAGTCAGCTTCCTGCAGGCCTAAATACCAGTCGCTTGGCTCCAGTTTGGTTCAAGTCCCTTCTTCCCGTGCAGGCTCACCTTTCTTTCAAAAGCCCTCTGGCATTCCTAATGAGCCTAAACCCCTTCTTGCCTCGCTTCACCTTGCACCCAGGCTCTGCCTTTTTCTGACCCTGCCCTTGGCACAAAGAGTATGTCAGAGGAAACTGCCATGAAAGCTCTGGTCTCTTAACCTTCTTATTTCTAAGCATGTATTGGCTTCTTGTTCCTCTTCTAAATGGGGTAAATCTTCTGATGTCAGCTGAAGAAAGCCTGAAGAAAAGAGAGTCTCAAGACTCGTTCCGTGGTCTGTAACCCCAAGCAGCGTGCATTCTGTTAGCGCTTCTTTTTAATGAGACGAATCTTAAGAGTGGTAGCCTGCCCTCCTCTGGTCCTTGCAGTGTGCCATTTTTGTAGAGCTGAAATAAACCATCTCTGTGTGAGGTGTACGGAGCATGTACACACACTTTTCTTAAGTCATCTCCCTGTGTGTACAAACAAAGTGGCACACTGCCTGAGAATTTGTAACTGTGTTGATAAATTGTAGCACTAATCTATTTAAGGAAAAAAAAGTTACATTTCTGTATTATCGGCAGTGTATTTCAGCTGCCCGGTGAATGCAAAGCATGTAATTATAGTTTTAATAGCCTGGCCTGCATAATTCTTGTGTATTTTTCTATCAGATACTTCGTTGGGGTAGAGAGTTAGGATCCTAAATGGTTTACTATCTCACGCCAACATTTTTGTCAGTCAGCTTTATAGATTCACATTAACAACATTCTCCAATATCTTTTCATGTAGGTTCATTTCCAATAAGTACTTGGTAAAGCAGCAGAACAGAGACTATGATGTGGAGTGGGGATATGCCTTTGATGTTCATCTGAATGCTTTCTATCCACTTCTAGTCATTTTGCATTTTATCCAGCTGTTTTTCATCAATTGTAAGTAGAATATTTTGTGCTCTCTGCTTCAAAATCATGCTCTATCAAAACAGCTGAAAGCAGTTGTCTCTTTCAGATGTCATCATATCTGATTCTGTCATTGGGTATTTTGTTGGGAATACATTATGGCTGATTGCAATCGGCTATTACATCTATGTGACATTCCTAGGATACAGTGGTAAGTAATGGCAACTTCTTTTCTACTTGACTAAAAACCAAGAGCATGATTTCAGTCTATTTAAATTTGTAAAGCAGAGGCTTAGCTGGGTGTTGAAGTAATTCTTTCTTCATGGTAAAAGAAATTTGATAAAAACCTACCAATCCATTTTTCTAGCTGGGTGGACATCTCAACCAAAGAACTTATATTCTTCACCATGCCCACTTCCCTTCTTGTATTAGACCTGCAGCACCACAAGTTGTTTTTCTTGTTCCTCTGTAAATCTACTTCAAATTCTGTAGCGAATTTAAGACCATAGCTTTAGGTAAAACAGTTTCCCAGGGCATTGCCTGTACCAATTAACTCAAATACTCTTTCATCTGTGATAATGGTAGGAGCAGTAGGGCAGAGATGCCAAACCTGCCCCTCTCATGAGGCTGGCAGAGCTGTACTGTTTTTTCTTGCTGTCTTTCCCTGAGGCCATTCTCCATGAAGCACTTTTTTTTGAAAGAGCACTACTTTTTACTTGCTTCATTGTTGCTTCTGTTTCAGCATTGCCCTTTTTGAAGAACACAGCTATTCTTTTGTATCCCTTCGCACTTCTCATCATGCTCTATTTGATCTCGTTAGCATGTGGATGGAACTTCACCAAGATGCTTTGTTCCTTTTATAAATACAGAGTGAAATAAAACCAGGACTTCATGTATGTAATGTTTATTTTGGTTTTATCTTAACTGTCTTGGCAGTAAAGAAAAAGTTAAGAACATTTTGTAAATGGTTGTAAATTTCTCTTTATTGTAGATAACTGTGTAAAAAAGTTTGAAGTGTCCTTTTTTATTAAAATATTTACAACAGTAAACATGTTAGCAATTTTGTTCAAACACTTTTGCAGTACATTCCTAAAAACAAGTTACTTGACCATCTCTGTAGCTTAAATTTAACTGCAACAAGTCTATTTAGCATAACTCTTACTGCAGATATTTTGCACATACTGGCATAAGCTCTAAATTATGAGGGTTTTAAGTGACACTGAAAAGCAGTTTTATTTAAGAATAATACTGGAATACCTTGCCTTGGGACTGTGTGAAAGTAGGGATCTTCTGTTGCAATGGTAAAGCAACAACTGGCTTTAGATACAGAACTGTCCCCTCCTTTTATGAAAGAACTTGAGAACAGATTTATTTTAATGACTACTTCAAATATACATGAACAACTCTGGCACGCAGAAGAAACAGTGATGAAAGGCACAATTAACATGACCCATATCAGGTTTCCAAATATAGCAGCAAGTTTTTAAACCCAATCTCTAGAAGTCCAGTGGATATTGTTACATCCACCACTACGCATGGCAGGTTGATGAACATGGAAGGAAAATACAAGTTTAGTTTGGCTACAAGGGTGGGCTCGTGGCAATGCCTGCAGCTGTAAAGTCCACAAGGCAGGAGTATAAACTGACTGTCACAAACAATACCTTCTGGGAAATCAAGATGACAACTTTCCGAAGCAGAGTGTTCAGTATGAAACATGAGCACTAGGATTCAGTTTCCAAAACAATGCACGAGTAAACTGGTTACAGTAAGACTTAATATTTCAATACTAGAATTTGACTCTAAGGAAAAACTATATTTATCTTAAAATACCAAATATGCTGGCAGTGCATCTTACAGTACTGTGTGTTTCAGCCACTGTTAAGGCTTGAAGAGAATCATGTTCCCTTCTCAGCAGACACTGAGCAACGTTCCCCTTTTAACAAGGAAAACACTGAGCCGCTGATCCACAGAAGGTGAAGGATTCCAGTCAGGACCCACTCCCACCCTGGCTCACAGCACGAGCTCCTGTCCTGCAGGCAGCTGCAGCCTAACTATACACCTTTTCCCTAACAGGAATCCTAGCACCAGTGATCACCCACTTCAGTTCAACAGTAAAAATACTTCATATTTAGTGCCCTATGGTGCGATACCCTTGAAATCAATGAAGGGCTCAGGGCCTGCGTACCTTCCCTTTAGAGACATCAAAGTTTGTCCCCTTGAAAGAAGGCTTTGCCATTCTCAAAACTAGGCTACCTTAAGTTCTAGGTGCTCAGAGCAGAAATCAGCAACACCCTTAAGAGACCACTAAGGTCAGAAAAGTGACACTCTCAAAGACTAATTCACCAGTTCTGTGTGGGGCATGTTTTCTACATCAGCAATCAATGCTAGCCTGAAAACACCAGTTGTTTAATAGCTTCTCAGCATTATGCTGGTGATTGTAAAGATGATTTAAAACCATGGGTTTTTTCCCTTTCTATTACAGTTACTTTAGCTTTTTCAGAATACATCCTTCCTCATAAAAACAAATATAGAACCTAAGGTTAAGTTATTTCAGGGGAGCAAGGTTTGAAGATATTTAATTCCCTCCCTCGCCCCCCAACTAAAATAATATTTTCCAAGTTGGAAGCAAACTACAAATTACTACAATACTTCATTTGGAGCAAATATTTTCAGGAAAAAACAGAGATTACTGAAATTATAATATAATTGGAAAAAAATGAAGGAAAAATATTAACACGGTTGTTCAATTTTGCCAGAGACTAATGGCACTCCAGCCCATGTAAGGAATCTTGTATCACATGGGCAAAGTATAAATGGCTTTGCTCTAAACTGACTCAAGGTATTTAAAAACTGCTTTTGAAAACAGCTAGGCAAGCAGTCATATGACAGAAAAGTCCAGTCTTTTATTGGTCCACAAATCATGTTTATCTGTTTGAATTTTTCTAAGCCATCTTTCAGTTAAGAAAAAACAGATGTATCTATAGGAATATTTTCTATGAAGCCAAATAAATGGTTGAGATGCCTGCAAAAGTGCAAAGCCATATACAGTGCTTTAGAAACACTCTCATTAAAAAAATAAAAAGTGCTAATTTGGGATCACATCCTGTTCACATTATTTACAAAGTTTCCAGTAGGACTACCCACTGAATGAGCGAAGCAAGATTATACTGACGCTCTTGTATTTCCTTGGTCCAGAGCAACACTGGCTCAGAAAAGTCAGTGCTCATATCAGCCGGTCTGTTTGGCATCCAGTACAAGAAGTTAAGAATAATTTGCCCAGATAATGAAGGTTTCTGGTAATGCCTTTGGTTTCACAGAAGTTGTCTTTTCTGAATCTTTAACAGCATCAGAAGGAGCTAATAGGATCACACGATAACACAGTTTATTTTGAAACACTTTCCATTATTTGATTCCTATAAGATTCAGTGGCCTAGAGGGGATTTTTAAGGCCGCAACAATACTAACTTGAAATTAAATACATGTAGGAAGAAACTCCCCAAAATCAGGTAATAAGTTTTAAGATGCCGAGAGGAACTCTTGTGTTAATACTGTAACTTATGGCTGAGACGTATAAAAGACACAAGCTCTGGAGTATACCCAGTCACAAACAGTGCCCAAGCAGATGACTGTGGAGCCAAACAGCCAAAGCAGTCTTATTTCACCATGATTCCAGGAAGGAGGCATGCACCATGCTAGCCTGACTCAGGGATTGGAATTTGAAAGGTAGAAAGCCCCAAACTGCTGTCTGCAGAGACAATTAAGTAGAAAATATTTTTGCTGCTTTTTCCTATATTGCAGCAAATTTTTCAAGCAAATTTGCAGTACTGATTACATCAGGTCTGAATTTACCTGAATCTACAAAATGTAATTTGTATTAATGTCGCACATTTATTTAGAGAGCATATAAACTCAGGATCTGTAAAGTGTTAAAGCAGCCTAGAGTACTTCCAACTCCTGCTAGTACAATGTAATAAAAATGCAACAATCTTGAGAAAAAAACCTCACATATTTTACCAAGCACTAGTTAATTTGTGGTCTTTGACAAATTTTGTCTCAACGTTGTTGAAACTAAATATACTGTTAACCAGAGTCCTGCAATCAACATGGTAAGGCTTCTATATATTTAGATACATTAGCAATGATTCAGCTTAACTACTGTGAAACATCAGGAACAGTGATGCTTTGAGAGTAAGCACACAGCTTTCTTCAATAAGCAGTACCAGTAAACTTTTGAACTTACGGAAAAAGATGAAAGTCGCTGTCAGCAAAACTACTTATATTAAGAAACTGCAATATCTAACATACTTCTGCAATCCAAATTGTAATAAACAGCTATAGTTTACATTACTTACATAATTCATTCACAGGCACAGCTGAGAAGAAAACCTAAATACTTTCTTAGACCTTTGCTAGCTAATATGTGATAAAAAGCCACTGCATGGCAATAAAGTAATGGCATGGTATTATACAGGTAATAAACTGGGCTGCGGCACCACAATAGGCTAGATTCACACAGGATTCTGAGCCTATTCATCCATGTTCCTAAATCCAAGAATAAACTTCATTTATGAGACCAGTGCTTCGGTTATGCCCACAGTCTCTATGGGCAAGAGGAGCTTTCCAAGTAACATTTTATTTACACCATCTGATGCAATAAGGAAAAAAAAAACCAACCAAGGGCTGCCTGGTAACTTTCTACTTTTCTTCAACTTATGCCAGTCAGTCTAAACAGAAGGTCTTATCTCTATATACAAATCTTGTCTTCCCTGCGTCCACAGACAACACAGCTAAAACAAAATGACTATGGTCTGTAGAAGTAGTTAAGCTCTTAAACTTGAATATCGCTGAGCTGTCAAAGCTATGACACCATTTTCCAACAAGGCAGAAAAAAAGACACACTGACTCTATATCCCAGTGGTGATGGCTTGCAGTGCTGGAGAGTCAGGTTTAAGCTCCTTCTCCTCATAAATGTGTCATGAAAAAGAGACCAAATCTATTAGTTGGGCTTTCATGCTGGAGGTATGCATTCAAGATCCCTGCTGGAGATCAGGGATCCCACACCAGGTTTTGCACATCTGTGCCCTGACCACAAAGATGTTGTGGATAAACGGAGGGTTTTTTCTGCAGGGAAAACTGGGCCAGCTTTTGAGATGTCTGTTGTGGGAGTTCACTTCATAGCACAGCTGAGAATCCCCAAGCCAGGGTAGTTGCCTCCCTCCAGTGTCAATCAGGCACTTTGTTCCTATTAAAGAGAGAAATTTTCCTCCTGACCATTTCTGACTGGGTAACTTAAATCTTCCCATGCCTGTGTCCTTACACATAAGCACCTAAGTAGAAGGACTCTTAAGAGCAGCTGCAGCATTAGTACTGCAACAATTCTGCTCCACATTTAATCCAAACCACTTTCTGTTCCTGACCGAATTTCTGACTCATTTAAGATCACTGTTGTTTCCCTTGAAATGAAAAGGCGGGTACTAAACTGAGGCCAAATTCAGTTCCTATTAAAGGTTAGTGCGAGTTACTACACTGATCAATAAAGGAGTCCAACTGAAACCTTGTTCTTGAACAATGGAAGAAAATAAAAATAAAGGTAACTACTCACTGTACTGTATCTAAAATAAACACTGCAGTAACACAACTTTTTAAAGGGAGACCTCTGTAGATCAAATATATCTAATTACTATTAATTCTTTTGATAAAAGGTAACCTCTGTCACTCCAAAGCAAAGCTGGAGAATGATTTTTTTTTTGGTACAGAAAATGAATCCGTCCAGGCTAGGAAATGTCTACAAAGATTTTTAGAAAGAACTGTTTGGAATCGAAAAAATTTTTCTAAAATGCAATGGATTCAATCTAAAATCGCTGCAGATTTAGTTCATAATATGAAACAAGACATTTCAACATGCTTTTTATGTGGCTACAAACTATACATAGTAGAATTTCATAGCCGCAAAGAATAATGCTCTTCAGAACTCTGTAATGCCTCTGAACATCATTCAGATTCTGCATACAAAACCACATAATTTAGAAACTTAATCTCGTTTTTTTTAAACATGGCAGTATATTTGAAATATGGTATTAATTTATGTTTGCATCTCCAAAGAAAAAATGTAGAAAGATAACTTAAACTAGAGAATTCATAAAAAAACCTATATCAATTTAAAATTTTACTGCATAAAAATATGTACTTTTCAAATTATTTCAATAAATTAAATATCCCTAACATTTTTAATATATATCCCTGACAGTCTATAAAAGAGGGTTCTTGTTATAGAAAATAAATGGAACTCCGAAAGTACCCCCTTCATAAAACATATTTAACAATAATTATATTTTTTTTCTTCTTCAAGGAATGTAACAATATGTACAACTTCTCTATATTACTATACTATCAAAATAGTACAGGTTAAGCGTAGCAGGGTTCGGTAACCGTAAGATGGTAAAGTCACATTAAAGTGGAGGGCAACTTAGGCCTCAGACGAACATTATCAGTGTGGAGCGTCAGTTTCTGGATGGATCAGATAAGAAGGGGTCAATACAATCTTCTCATCTACAGTAGATTTCACAAGAGGTAGAGTTCAAGTGAAAATGAAAGAAATTTGGAATAAGGTGCATGCTCAGTATTTTCAACTCGTGACTTGCTAAGGATGTCAGAATTTATAGGAAAAGTTTTCAAGGATTCTTTCTTTTTCCTCTAAAGGAGATTTCCATGATCAGTTTGTAATCTTTTTAATATGAATCTGAAATAGAGAATAATAAAAAAGAGTCACGTTTTAGGGTGTTATATTTCTCAGTAATAAGAGGTAACTGTTTTCAGCATTAGCCAAAATTTTGAGCTTCAACACACTGACAGAATGAAGAAATCTCACATTTGCCAGTTTTATTTTTAAAAGGTTATACCACCTCTCACCTCATTCAGAATTGCCCAGACTGCTGAATTTTGTATCACTGAAAGCCGGAATGATGAAATGGGGTTTAGGCTGGGGTCAACCATTCCTTCAGCTACACCGTTTTCAAATTTCCCTGCAAAAGAAGCAAAAGTTTATCCTCAATTAACTCCTGTTCAATGAACTAAAGTACAAAAATCTGTGTCCAGAAAAATGTATCTGTAGTATCACAATTCACAGGTGAAACCCATTGCTGGTGGCTGTAGGGTTGACGGGTACAAAAGATAGCCAGTGATTTTTTATATCAAATTCAGTTTTGCAGCAGCAAACAAGATAGAGTGCATCATCAGAGCACACTGATCTGAACAGGATTACATGTAAGAATAAAAGCTTTGGAACTGTCTAAGGGTATGAGCACCTCAACCTCTGGGAAGATTTGGCACAGATTTTCACTTAATATCATGGAATTAGACATGGAGCCCCTGGCTTATGAGTTTTCAAGGAGCATTAGGGACAAGGGATGTAATTTCTGCTTAATCTATTCCTATTTAAAGGATCTTCGATTATATTAGCATGAATAAGAATCCAATTTAAAAGCCTTTACACTTAAAACATATACATAGCAACTGCAGTTCATTAAGAGAAAACCCACTTGCTTTCATTATAACAGGGATGCCCAACATATGTCCAGCAAGCTAAGTATGATCTACACGTAAAATTTCTCTTCCTTGACAACAGGTATCCTGGCACCTTCCCCAGCAGCCGCTTGGCTATGGAAATGCCAATCTCATCCCATGACGAGACAGCGAATTGTCTGTAGGGTGGGTTCAAATCCAGGCCAAGCATGCGGCTCACACAGAGGCACTGGTGCAGTCACAGGAGAGAAGAGGTGGTACTACACAACCTGGAAATGCCTCCCCAATAATCTAGGTGATCGATCCCGGCAGAGAAGTTGGATGTAGCTGCACTACAACTAAGAGTCACAATAGATCTTTGTTAACTACATCAGTCTCAGAAAAAAAATATTGGAAACAATATTAAGTAAAGCTTACAAGGTCACATACCCAAAAATGAACGATCAAAACTCGGTTTTAGGTTCATTTTGGCTTTAATGAAAGTGTCTTAACTGTTGTAATAGTAACAATACATATTTCTTTCCCCTGTGACATACCTATCCTGAAGTAACCATCCTCTAAGCGTTTGTCTTTGGTTTCTTTGCTTAATACCAGTTCTTCATTCTAGAACAACAAAGCACAAATGAGATCATCTGTTTTGACATACGACTTTGCCAGAGAAAGACAAATGTGTGTGCACTCTTGTTAATGTATTCAGCATCCATCTTTTCTAAATAATTATGAACCAGCCTAGAGTAGTTTAAACAACTTAGTCTTAGACAAGCCAACACAAAAAAAAAAAAACCAAACCAAAAACCAAAGAAAAAGCAGCAGCGTTCCAGAACTAAACAGTATGTGGCTTCAAAGTAGAAAAAAGAAGTACTCTAAGTGCCTCACGTAACTTGCATGTTAACTGCCACGTGAACAGAATACATAGCAGATACCGGCGTACACAGTAAAAGAAAAGCAAAGGCAGGATCTTGCTTTCTTTTTCTATGGTTGAACCAGAGATTTCTCTCAGGAAAATTGAAACTTACAGCTTACTTTTTGATGTAAGAATTTGGGCGAGATGAAAAGCCATCAGACCAGTGAGGGAAATTTTGCAATTATCACTGCTTCACTAAAAAAGGATAGGTATCAATAAGTTTCTTTAATGAGCAGGGGAAAATGAGATTGTAGACCAGAGCTTCAAAAACAGCTGGAAAATTACAACCGGAATCACATGATTCAATACTAAAAGACCCACTCTAAGAATTTCTTAGGAATTAATTCAAAATGCTTGACAAAACAGGAGATTAAATCCAACGGCTTTTTTGTTTTGTTTTATTAATTCCTACTTTTAAAGGAGGCTGCTGAAAAACTGGTGGGTCTTTTTAGTTTGGGGTGGTTTGTTTTGGTTTTTTGGGGGGGTGGTGTTGGGTTGGTTTTTTGGTTGGTTGGGTTTTTTTGATTGTGTTGCTTGAGTCCCAGACAAATCCAGTCTGGGGGCACTGTGGTTTCTAAGAGTTGTTTTTTGTTTTTCTGAATTCTGCTTAGGGAGGATTAGGGTCAAAGTACCCAAATGGGCTTCCAGCTCTACTGAAGTCCACAGTGAAGAAATCGCTCCCTCAGGACAGCACCTATCATTCTGCAGCTGCTGTCCTCTTATTGGTGACATTTTCTGCTGACGCCAATGGCTTAGGAACGGGTCAGATGCAGAATTTCCTGTTTACCTTTCCACAAATTGTGTCGATAGCAATGGAAACTCAGTAGCATTATTCCTTAAGCGATGCTCCAGTTTGAGGGACATTTCACAGCCAAGTGTAGCTAAAAGAGATGCTTGATGCACATTTTTTCTCATTATCTTGTGCATTCTTTTGGTATCTTGGGCCTAGATGAAGTAAGGGCTGCTGCTGTTTTTGTGGTTGAATATATTTCCCAAAGTCTTGAGAAAGAAAACCCACAAATCTTAAGATATGGTATCCCACATATCATGTTGTATAATTAGAATCAAACTGATAAAACTTCTTTTTAGGGGTGAAAGTGGTCAGAAAGTCCTATTTTTGCTTGCTCCCAGGAAGGCAGACAGCAAGAATGAAGAAGTGAACTCCTCCATGATCACTTACCTTTTTTTTTTTTTTTAAGGAAAGAGAGAGAGAGGGAGCAAAGAGAGAGAGAGAGGGAGCAAAGAGAGAGAGAGAGTGAGCAAAGAGAGAGAGAGAGGGAGCAAAGAGAGAGAGAGAGGGAGCAAAGAGAGAGAGAGAGGGAGCAAAGAGAGAGAGAGAGGGAGCAAAGAGAGAGAGAGAGGGAGCAAAGAGAGAGAGAGAGGGAGCAAAGAGAGAGAGAGAGGGAGCAAAGAGATTAATCACATGGTAACTTAGGCACAGATTTCAAAGGTACCTACACCAGATGTATGCGAAAAGACAGAAATACTTTGCTATTTTAATATTAAATAAAATAAACTTGGCTGAAGTTTTATCTTGATCTTCTGACAGAGTTTTCTGATATAAACGGTTAGCTATCATATCTAGTTGAAGAAAAAGAACCCATACCACCTGGCTTCAAGCAAGAATAGACTTTAGATAGTGTAGTGCCCTCCTGAGATAACATTCAGACTGATTTGGGGGGGGGGGAATAAATCAGTCATCAGGAGAAAGGAACACATTAGGTTAAGAGTCCAGATATTTCAGTATCTATCAAGGTTTGGATGTGTGTCAATTCCTGAACCAAACTTTTTTTACTAAGTCAAAAAGCAGACTGACTTAGCTTTCCCATTTTCCAAAATACACAGGAGATGGAAGATGGGTTATTTTTTTATTTTAAATAGTAGTACTGAATTGGAAGCAAATGTGCTTGTTCACCTCCAAATTACTAACAGCACTTGTAACAGACTACACACTGAATGAACCATCTGAATAGTTGCAATAGTTTTCTGTTAATAGAACCAACTAAAAAAAGAAGTATGAGAGCATCAGAGCATCAAGATCCCACAGTTAAAAAATGAAGCATTCATGTCTCCCTCACCCTTTTAAAAAAGTAAATACAATTACAAGGTTTTGCTTCTATCCTAATAGAAAAGACACCAATCAATGAATTCATACCTGAAAAGGCAAAACTTCCACAGTTGTGTTTAGAAGTATGTCTCCTGGATGCTCCGGATTGCCACTGTGAAACAAGTACCTGCAAATGAAAAGGGAAAAATAAAACAGTCTACATACATCAGTCAGAATTAGCTGTTACCATCTCACATGTTGAAAGTCACATTACAGATGTTACAATGATAAACATAACTTTTATACTGGACCTACATCAGCTGGCGATAAGAAATGAAAGCTGGTTTCACATACTATGTTAATTGAAAGGGCTAATTTTTTGCATTTTTTAAAGAGTAGTTGGGCAATATTTTGTTTAGAAAGGTACTTTTCATAACCTGATTTTGACAGATTGCATTACACAAAGTGACAAACACTGTAGTTATCATTGCCTGGCACACATTGGTATCACCTCCAGAAGCAGGAGCCCTGCCTTCCCTCAGCCTCTCTCCATCGCTCCCCACCACACGCCACCCCCTCCCTTGTGCCCACAGGACTAACTCTGCAGATCATTCTGAACCAGTTCTGGGAACTTATCCAAGTCAACATTTTGCTAGATCCGTTCTCCCCAAGACCATCTTTCCACTCTGGTTCATTGCAAACTCTTGGTAATGACTGTGCCAGGAATTCCCAACCAATATCCACAAGCCTGCATGTTATGCAAATTCAAATGTCTATTCTAAAGACAGATTATTTTTTTTTTAAAAACAAAAGCATGTTTTTGACATGTATACACACACAGAAAAGGACCTTTTTGTTTTTATACCTGTATAAATTCCCTGTTATCCTCATTCAGTTGTGCATTTAATGATTTTTTTTTTTTAATGGGACAAAGTAAATATGTTTAAAATGGCATCAAAACCAGCCCTGTACATATCAAGCAGTGAAGTGCAAGTGTTTAAATTCTAGCTCCCCACTCTCAAAAGCTTTTGCAGTACTATACGTGTGTAGACAATGTTACAAAAGACAGAGCTTAATTCCCCTTTTTTATATATAACACAAACTTCATATTCTTTTGAATACATATTAAGTAAACAAGTAACAATATTTTTTACCACTAGGTGGTATCAATGCTTGAAAAATTGTTCATTTCTTACTATTTTTTCTAGTGGACCAGAGTTTATTCAGATTACTGTCAAAAACTACCTAGATATTAGACCTACTTAGATGCTAGTTTTAACAAGCCTATTTTATTTTTAATACGCTTAAATGAATATGTGCAAGTCTATCAACACATTTCAAACCTTTCTTCAATTGGAACTTAGAGAAATCAACAGTAAGCACCATCTTTGACATTAAATACATCACCAGCCAGGGACAAAATTAGTTCAGAAATTATCACTTGATTAAAATTACAAACATTAGCTCAATTTGCAATTTCTTAAGACATAATTAGAGATGTAAATTCTAGTTTGTGTTTATCCAGTATGTCTGAAGCCAGGTAAGTACTTAACATTAATTCATACTCCATAGCTACAAGACAAGAAGTAGAAGGAAACAGAGCTCTCTGACCCTGACTTAGAAATGTCTGTGATCCCAAAATGATAGAAATAATTGAAAAAACATACAAACTCACACACACATATAACGTTTCTTTTATCAAGGCTCAGAAAAGGAGTAAAACCACACACTGATATAAGAAAGCTACACTGATTTCTATTCCAGAAATAGTTTCAGAAGAACTGGACAGATTTGCAAACTGAAAAAACAAAATTTGATTCAGTAAGCTTCAGCACTGTATGTGCTTCAAGAAAAGTAATTTCCCCACTGTAGTTTAATGTAAAGGTAAGTTAATTCTAAAGTATACAAGCTACCCAAAACATCCACAGTTCTTCCAAGAAAAATCTTGTGACTTTCCCTAAAAGCTAGTGACATTGAAAAAAACCCAAAGGTTTAATCATCCTTTCTAGGAAGATGCCTTTATTGTACGTTTCCATAATAAGCAAAACAAATCTCTTGACAAAGCTGACCAGGAGACTAAAAGTATATTCTGCTGTCTTCTGACTTAGCAGATCTAACTTGCCATCCTTTAGTCTGACAGATATCCTAATCACTACCGGGAATTTTTCTCTTGAAAACACTGAAAATTCTAAGGAAACTTATTTTAAAATGCAAGTTTTCAAACACTGATACCTAAGGTGCTGCCATCGAGTGCTCCAACCAAACCACAGACACAGTGCTTTTCCTTAGTGCTTTCTAGTTCTTATTTCTGAGAAGACACACCTAAAAAGCCACAAAGAAACTCCTCGTGATCTGTGATCACTGTGCTCTCAATTAATGATTATGGGTTTGGGATGTTTGGCGAGTTTGTGTTTTTGGTTGTTTGCTTGGGGCTTTTTGGCAGGGGGAGAAGGGGGGAAGTCGTGGTGGTGGGTTGTTTTTCTGTTTCTTTGTGGGGTTTGGTTTGGTTGTTTTTGGCTTGGTTGTTTGGGTTTTTTTGGGGGGTGGTGTTTCTTTCTTTGGGGTTGTTTTTAAAAAAAATCCATACAAGCATAGCCAACCATTTCTCCTACTGTGCTATCAACTTTTGAAACTGAAGTGTGGTTTCCTCCTCCCAGCAGGTACCACCCCATTAGGTGCCACTCAAATGCTGGCACAATGCCAAACCAATTTATGGAAGTAATTAATAAAATCTGATTTCCAGATTACTATGTAATCAAACTAGCTTCTTTAGTGTGTTTTCTATAACTATCTGTCTATCCATATGCACACACATATATAACATATGCATGTTACATCTTGTTTAATATTATGTTTAGAAAGGGTTATTTTTATATCTGAGCCTTGCTTGAACACTTGACAGATAACACCTACTTACACAGAAAACGTTACACTGATTATAAACAGAAGTAGGAATATACATATACACTTCACAT
Source organism: Charadrius vociferus (assembly GCF_000708025.1). Taxonomy (NCBI): domain Eukaryota; kingdom Metazoa; phylum Chordata; class Aves; order Charadriiformes; family Charadriidae; genus Charadrius; species Charadrius vociferus. The sequence continues at coordinate 4,927,263 of NW_009647874.1, read as the reverse complement.
CTACGATCAATCCTTTACTTAGAAATAAAATTTACAAACTAAAAAATTGATTTGAAATAGAATTTAATTTACAAATAAACAGATATTCTACAGGTCCTAAAAGAAGTGTCATTAGCTGTTCTTTTGTAAGACTCGCCTCCCTGACATATTGGTACATCACAAGTTTTCAATGTTTTCAGACTATGAAAGATTTTTCTGGATACATGGACTGAAAAACACGGAAGTAGTGTGCTTTTGGCTAAGTTATTCTGACATCTGTCTTGGGATTTACAGGTGACAGTCCATGTAAACACTAAAAACATACTTCCCCCCCTAGATAACTGACATTTTTCTTAGGATGGAATTACTAAGATATTCTTGTCTACATGCTGCTTAAACATAAAACCTTCTGAACCATTCTTTCAAATTAAAATTCTGAATGCTGCTTAAACATAAAACCTTCTGAACATAAAACCTTTCAAATTAAAATTCTGAGAGCCATAGACCTCCAAATATCCCAAACAAATACAAATTCACCTAAAGGTAAAAGAAAAACCCTACTATTACTTTATGGAGTATTACTTCACAGCTTTATTACAAAATACAAGCATGGACACATTTGAACATTCTTGATGGAAGTGATCAGAGAAAAGTAACTCTTACAACTGGTAAACGAAATACTAATGTAACTGAACCTTGGAGAACCTTTTTCTCTGTCAGTATCTTTTTAAAGATGCACAGGTCAAAGATAATAAGTAGTAGGTCAAAGATAATAAGTAGTTACTGTAGATATTCAAAACCAGCGACAACCTCCCCCATGCCAGAAGTTACTACATGTATGAACTAACCTGCATACATTCGAGTCATCACCTCAAAGTACTATGAGAGGAATAGAGGATGCTAGACATTAACATGTCATGTGGCCAAAAAAAAATTACATAATAAAATTTAAAGAGCATTGAAGGTTTACAAAACAATCAACAAACAAAATGGAGCAAAGTCAAAGCTGCAAAGAAAACTTCAGTTGCCATGTTCAGCGACTTGAGTATTCACTCAAACTGAGGGTTTGACTTCATCCCACAGAGCCAGGTATCACCCATAAAATCAAGTCAGCTAGAGGGAAAACACACCACAAAACCCAATAAGGTGAAACAAATATTCATACACATCCTAACACTCAAAGGGAGAGGAGGGCAGAAGCATGATTATCATTAATACACTGACAAAAGATACCATTAGCTTGCCAATGCAGTTAACTGTTACAGTACTTTAGAAGCCTACACTCAGATTCAGAACTACCCCAGTAGCGAGCACCTGAGTCTCATCTTTTGTAACATCCCCCAAAAGATGTGTATAAATTAATGTCAATATTACTAACCTGTGCTGTTAGCTTTAATGTTATTCTTTGAATAGCTAAAATTTTTCATCTTGCAGCACTAATCCATCACCTGTACTTTCAAAAAAATAAACCTCAACTAAACACACTGCTTTACCCTCCTCCTATTTTGCTTAAGAAGGGAATGTATCTTTCTTCTTTCCCTTCCATCAAAGCATATTTATGCCCAGAAAACTGTTATTCTCTTTATTACCTGATTTGTTTTCTTTTAGGCATTAAAAAAAAACTGTCTTACTGTCTTTTATTTTTTATTAAAATAAATAGAAATGCCAATAATTATTTTTATATAAAGTGTGATTCTATGATTTGCTATTTTGTTGAGTAATTCAAAATTAGACCAGAACACACAATAACTTTATCAGTAAATTATGGCATTTTTCTAAAAGGAAATAATATACAAAACTTCTTTAAAAAGCATGATTCACATTCACTGTCAATACATTCATCTTTTGTTTTGAAGGAAACAAAAGACTTGCCTCACTTGATGCTAAACACAAATATTCTAAGAGTCTATGAATGTAGGCCTTGGTGCTCTGTAAACACCAGGAATCAAATCCTTTTCTCTACATATTCTCCTTATGTCTTTTTTTAGCCAACTGATATATTTTAGTATACCCCATTTTCCAAAAAGGAAAAGAGGTAGGAAGGCAGAGAGGAAATATTTCCTTCCACATTTGAGCAAATTAACCATAGCAACATGCAGCATAATAGTTTTTTTTAATTCTGCACAACATGAATTTCTATAAAAGCAACATTCAGTCAGCAAATTTTTTGCTCTCTACAGATGCCGTCATCCACTGCAAGAGTCATTATTCACCAGTTCTACCCAGCATTTTTGATCACTAGATGCAAATGTGGTAAAAGAAAGCTAATCTACCTCCTCTCTGTCATTTTTCTAGAATCTTCATTAGAAAATGTTATTTTACTGTCACTGGAAATTGGTATTAACCATGCATTATTTCCTAGTGCAAAATACAAATAGAAGCTGAATAATTTCTTTTCCCTCTCTCAAGCTCAATTTCTTCTCCTATCCTTTATGCCTCTTACCCACTCTTTTGCAAAAATCGCTTATACTTAAAAAAATAGCTGGAATTCCTCAAGTCTCTCTATATACCCTCCAAGTAAGCAATCTAATGGCAGCTTTTCTATTTTGTTATAGTTTCTGATTTGGGAAAAAAAAAAAAAAAACACAAAAAAACCCCTAAACACACACCAAAAAAAGAGGAACGTTTACCCCATTAACTTCTATGCAAAATGCCTGGTAAGATTTCATTTCCTCTGCCAAAACCAGCCAGTCTAACTGTCCATATATAAACTGCATGTTTGAGAACTGCAAGTGATTAATTCCTCATTTTTAGAGAAATGCCAAACGAGCACAGCAAAAGGAGAGAACTTTCTCATGTTTGTCAAAGGTCCACAAAGTAGTCTGACTGAAGAGGTAATGGGGGGATTTGGGGGAGTGGTCTGAGTCTAAAAAAAAAAACTCACAACACACAACTAAGAAATTAATTTTCTCACACCACTTTAAAAGTCAATATAAATCTTTGGAAAAGGTTACCCATAGCATTTCCTGACTTTCTTCAACTGCGCCATGTGTGCAGAAGGCATTTAGCTGGGTAAGAAAATCTCATTCCCAGGTCTACTCTTGCCTTCTGTTTTCCCAGTGAGGACTATGAGATCTGCTTTCTAAACCTGCACTGTGCTCTCTGGAGTATACTCATATCAACTGTAATAGAAAAGAGCTTGGCATGAAATTAATTTTAACTATTTTTAATTTTTTGTTTTGGAGGTGGTTTGGGTTTTTTTGCTGCTTTGTGGTTGAGTGGTTTGGTTTTTTTGAAGGGGGGGTGTTTGTTGTTTTAGTTTTTTTGGGAGGGGCTGTTCTCTGTCCTGAAATCTCTGCTCTTCTCTGAGGAATTTACTCATTTTTCCACTACATCAATACTATTTAAAAGGCCCTTATGTTCTTTTGCAAGGTTACTTCTGCTGAATTTTCAATCCAGTGAAATGCAGAAAGGCTTTGGGTTGTGTTTTTTTTTTTTGTTTTGATATGCATGTGTGTATGTGTGTGTGAGTGTGCACATAAACATATTTTTACTCCACAGCTTAATTCTCCAGAAGCACAGATAATAACTCCATTCAGTTTTGTTAAACATGGGCATTTGCACTTCGGTATGGGACCTTTTACAACATCTCAGAGACTCAAGCCCTTCTGGAAATCAGGTGAAGTGTTTTAGGGTATCTCAAGTGGCATTAGACATCTAACATTTAGGCAACAGCATTAAGCCTCTAAGATTTCTGACTAAGAACTATAAACCCAGGAACACTGCCAAATACACAAATCTTGAATATTAGTGCCATTAAGGAGGAAGCAGCATGTCCTTGGCTCAGGCAGCTCTTTTCTTCTGTCTCTGATCCATAATTTGGGTTTTGTTCTCCTTTTCATATGAAGTTCTTGCCTCATTGTTATGGGCAGAGTTCCATGCCCGGAGCAAACAGCATCAGTGGCTGTAAGCCTGCCTGCCAAAACCCCGCTGTCAGTGCATCCATTTGAGGATGTTCTACTCATTAGTACAGAAGCTTATGTAAACACAGAAACCAGAGCCCTCAAATTCTCTTTTTTATATACACTAAAAATATGATTCCACCTGAAATATACTGATAAACACCAAAACATTTAAAATAATAAATTGAGACATTCAAATATTTCCTATCAACTGACACCACCATTAAAGCTTAATAAAATGAAGATGCTGAACTTTTAGTAACCTATATTATATCTTTAGAATCAGAACAAAGATTATTTCTGAATCACACACTGTGTGTGTGTGCCCACGTATGTGGTTCTTCAGCTAAAATTGCCCAAGAAAGGTTGAATGCATTGCATTGCGTTGATGGAGAGTTTCTACACTGAACAGTCATTACGAACAAAGAACAGATTATACATCAGTCAAGTTACTGCTGTACTAATTTAAAACCCAAACAATTTCGCAGTTCCTTTGGTTTTAAGTGGTTGTTACTGCAAAAGCAAGTGATGAGAAAGTTCCACTTCACTGCCAGTTTTGGAAAGCTGTTAGTCTTTTTTCCTTTGTAATGCATTTGATCTTGTGTACCTCTACCCACAAGCAGACTTGCATCCCATAGGATGGATAATTAACTACATTTTAGATACATACATGACCAACTACTATGATAATTTTTTTTGTAACTCTGTTGTACTTTAAATTCCTTTGAAGTTTTCACTGCCAGAGAACCTGTTTTAAAAGCTGCGTTTATTTTCCTTTACAATGAAGTGGCAGTAATAACAGGCAAGCAACTGTCACTTTTTATACAGGTCCTTTTCATCGCTGTCACAATAATTTCAAAGCGGAGAAAGTAATGTATATGTTTAGTTACCGGGAGCCCAACAAGATACTCTTCACACTCAATACATTGATTTTCTAGCTTACATAGTCAAATATATATTTCTTGTGTGAGTGGGAAATCTGTGTTGTGAGAAGATGCTACGGGAAATGTACATGAGGTTAACATCACATGTTCCCTGGGATCTCAGGGTCAACAATATGGAAAATTAGATGATTAGCCTCAAATTCTGCACATCCAGTATCAGAACATAAAGTAGTAAGTGTAATCTACAAGCTGGTTTGTCAAAGTACTAAGATTTCACTTTAAAGCTGAAATTCCAGTTAGCAAGCTCTACCTCATAAAATCACTTTATTAATAATCAATATCACATTAGGATGACTACCCGATAACTCGAGCAACACAACTATGTGGCAACTAGAGAGTTAAAAGCAGAGCTGGGGGGGGGGGACGACCTCAAACAAACAAAAACCAAATACCCCCCAAAAAACCCAAACTCTGCTAATCCTTTTGAAAATACTCAAAGTAACATTATCAAGCAGTTACATACAAGAAAGGACAAGCCTCATATTTAAAAATAAAAAAGCAAATTTAGATATATATACTGGTGAGGGGGGCGTGTGGTTTTGGTGTTTTTTTTTTTCCTTTCCACAGTATGAAATAAATACTTGTCTTTTCCTGCAGCTTTTTAAAAAAAAAAAAAAAAAAAAAAAAAAAGAGATCAGCATTTGAAAGCAATTTATAGTGAAAGAAACCTGAAGCCCTTTTTATAAATATCCATTCTAAATTCTTATTGCAGAAAAGCTGACAAGTGTAAACACAATCTAATTAAAACAGCCATAGGTTATGCACTTCCAAGGGTTTTCGCAATGTAATTAGTACACATTATTTGACAAGAATATCTGATTTGTGTCAATCACATCTATTGGGAGCACTCTGAAACTTAGGCAGTCAAAAAGAGATGGTTGTGCGGATGATGGACACCAGAATCACTTAAGTGCTGCAATGGAACATCTTTCTGGGATGTGCTTTGGTTTTGTTTGTTTTTTAAACCAGGATCACATTCGAAGTTTATTACCCCATTCAAGTTTCACTACTCATCCACCAGTATTTCAGAGCTTCCTACATACAAAAAACCCTCAAACAAAGAAACGTCTAAAGTCAAAAGCTCTTCACAACGAGCTGCTGGATACAAGATTCCTTGCTGACATCTCTGAAGAAAAAGATTAACTAGTAAAGAAAAGAAGTATCTTGAATCTGTTATTTATAGTGAGGAAAATGAATTTAGATTCAGTACTAGCATTAAACTAGTAATAATGTATGCTTCATAAAGAAACTAAAATATAACTGTCAGTTTTAATAATTAAATATGTGTTTGGAACAATAGCGTACATACCAATATAGCAAAGTGGATTTCAATAATTATATAACAACCTAAGGGAACAAAAATTCAGTTTTTCTTATCTTTAAAATGTAGGCTGTTTTGAGCATTTACAAAACAGTCCATCCATTTATCTAAAAACAAACAAACAAAAAACCCCAAGAAAACAATATCAAACCACACCCTCAAGACTGCTGTGCAATCTGTTTTTAAGGGGAAAGTCAGTGGATCTAATTTAATTGTCAATGATATGATACTGAAAGACATGTGCATAGCTTACTATTAAGGGACTTCAATGTTGCGGCTGGAGGTCTTTTGCTTGGCAAAAAACTAAAAAGGTTCAGTACAACAGCTGTTACTAAAATGAGCATTAGACAACTTCAATTTACACATCAATATTCAGCAGGGATCTGCCAGCTAGGTCTTGCACAAAACAGCCACAAATGTTACTTTCTGCTCACCAAAGCTCAGTTCTAACTTTAAACTATTAAGAGATCCTTGCCAGTGTTAACCCTGACAGTATTCTCATATCTCAATAATGAAATATTTTAAGACTTAATGAAAGCTAATTACTGAACTGCTATACTCAGCAGAAAATTTAAATTCAGTTCAGCACAGAAAAATAAACTATAAGAACAAGCTAGTGCTCTGTCACAGTGTAACAGACCTGCCATTCATTCCGTCAAGAGTTGCAGTCAATATTTCCATTAGAAAGTTTGTTTATCAAGAATTTATTATGGGAGTTATTAAGCAGCTATACCTCAAACTGACTTGGCAGACAAAATTTTCTGTAAATTCAAAGAGCTTTTCTATTACTTGCAAAAAAAAAAAAAAAAAAAAAAGGAAAAACCTGTTGCATCCCCTCACAAACACAAGATGGTTTTCAAAAGCATATTTTCTACTCTTAATTCTGACAATCATATATATCTCCCCACCAGGTAAGTCGTCCTAGTCCTAATGCTTGGTCAATTTTCCCTTTCCTGTGTTTCAACCCACAATCACAGTTTTATTTTTGACTGCCTCAGCAAGCATCCTTGAAATATCAGGAAATCTCATTGCTTCACTTGCCCTTCACCTATCAGAATCTGCTGCTGCTGAAGTTAAGTAGACAAACAAAACCAAGTCCCCAACAACCTGAAATTACAACATCTGTAGCCCTAATCAGCCACTGACTTCAGAAAGGCAAAATACTGCATTTTTGAGGATACTGTGCCAATAGAAGCCAAAATCATGAACTTTGAAATGGCTTACACTCAAACAATGTTAAACTTAAGTTTGAACAGGTAGCATCATTCTAATTGGTGGACTTCCTTTGGGGAAGCAACAATATAAGATGTTCCCTTTCTTCTAAAACTAAAATGCATTTCTTCAAGAAATAGAAATAACAACATCATCCTCTACTGCTGGGACTGTTCTTAACACAGCAGGTAGATGCAACTACCTAAGGCATAACTACAATTTTCCAGGGTACAATAGTGAACACTATCTTCCCACCTTTTGCACAGATCATTAGTACTTTCTCTTTCCCGCAATTCCCTCACCATTAAGGTAATACATATCAAACAATATTTTCTTCAGACCTGTGCATGCCATTTTTTAAATAACAGTGCTGACTTATGACACTTGCTAGCAATGCTTTACAAAATTGCCATTGTGCATTTGACGCATCCTTATGCACCCAAGATCTACGTTTGCTGCTTACAGTTACCCTATTCATAACGTAGATACATATAATTCTTTTTAAAAAAAAAATCACCAAAATCAAACATACAAATTGGGCAACGTTTACTTCATAACTTTGAAAAGGAAAATTTTATCAAAAAGAAATCAATGAATTCATACATCTGAGTTGAAAAATATGTCATTTTTTTAAACTATTGGCACAGGATAAAAAAGATTCTGCCTTTAATCCAAGGAGGTATGGCAGTCAGATTCCTCAACACACGCATCTTGGAAAACTAACCAGGAAAGTCTTTTAAAGCATAGGAATCAACTGAAAAAGTAATTTGACATGTCAAATGACAAATTTGAGTTTCATAGGTCAGACTAGTTTAGAATAACATAGTAACAAGGAAACTACTGTTCCTCACTGTTGTGCTAAGCCAAGGTGAAGACTTAGCCTTTGATTATCTACCAAGGCACAAAAGTTGACTGATTGGATTCAGTTCAGGACTGCAGAAAGGGCTGCTTCACAAGAAAAGCATCAAGTCAAGTTGATTCAAAGAAACTTTGCTCTACCAGACTATAGGTACTAGTCTCAAAAGAACACATAAGGCATGTGAAGAAGAGAGAAAAGGAATCCACTAACATAGCAACACTTAAATAGACACTAAATAAACAATTTATTTTATATGTTTTGGACTACTACGTTGGTAAGACAGTAAGAAGCAAAGCAGCAAATGAGTCTCAATAAAACTAAAGGATAACTACACTCTAAAGCACAAACTCCATTATCCTTATTTAATCTGACTAGTAGCTAAAAAGAAGTCACCTTTAGTCTAACAAATCACGGAGATTTGTATTTCAAGGACACCACACACCCCCACGCTTTTTTTTTTTGTTAGATTTTAATTTTTTTAAATAGGTCAACTTGGATTCTTAGCATGGTGACTTTTTTCAAGCCCTAAAGCTACATCTAAAAAACATTACCCTTCAGAGTTCCCAGCTTTCAGGTCTGGGGACATCGTGATATGCTCCAGCAAGATTTCTGATCTGGACAATCAAGGGACCGAGGCTGCAGGGCACAACATACTGTACCACACACCATGCTGTACAATTGCTCTGTAATTAGAAGCAGACCAACCAAATACAAGTAGAATCAAATTGGCTTCTTTTAAATTCTCATATGAACTTCCAGAGAATCACTAGTTTTGAACTGCATTTATCAAAAAGGGTCTGGATTAAATAAATAAATTATAAGAAAAAAAAAAAAGAGTAAGACAAAAATTACAGTAGTAAAAGAATTAGAGGGAAGACACTAATGATCATCGTTTCAACTGAACTCCAAAGACCCTACATCATTTCACTTTAGGTTATAATGACAGCCCCAAATTCTATCTTCAAGCATTCTTGGCAAACAAGCAGCTTTAGATAAGAGACCAAAGGCAAATAATTACTAACCTTTCTACATTGACTGGCTTGTCAAATTTAAATAGAATATAATCCCCAGCAACTGGTGTGACAGCCCAGAAAAAATCTTCCCCTACGTAGGTTTTTTCTAGCGTATGCCCCTGGTAGACTTTTAAAGATGTCGAAACCTCTGCAGGTGGATTCACGTGGATTTTATGTAGTAATGGTTTCAGGAAGTCTTTATCCTAATTGAAAGAAAGACAAACATCATGCTGGTCAGATAACCTGTTTTATTATGTTCTTTTCCCAAGTGGTTACACTTAAAACAAACGCTTGCACAAAATGGAAAATGAATGCATTACCCATTTTTGGGTGTATCAGAACTTGTACTGATAAGGTGAACATGCTACTAAAGTAAAAAAAAAAAAAATAGAAAAAATATCCCATAGCAAAAATCCACAAAAATAAACTGAGATTAGCACCTCTTATACTTCATAGTAACCAGTTTAAACCAGATTTCATTCCAACTGCAGCAATATACAACATACTTGAAAATGCCAGACAACAAGAAAATGTCTGTTTTCTCAAGGCTACGAAGTTTTTCATTTAATCAGCCTGCTCTGGAAAGGAAGGCAAATTTTATCTACTAACTGTGAGTTTCTGGATCTTCCCTGCTAGAGAGGAGTGGAGGCCAACATGCTGGAAAAGAGAAGGCCTGAAGCGTATCCGTAGGTTAGATTTCTGTCGATCACAATGTTTCTGAAATGGGGGCAGAGGAAGGGAAGAGGGTTAAAAAAAAAAAAAAATGCATTAGTAAAACCAACACAAGATTGCTGAGTTTCTACTGCAAGTATGTGACGTTACATGGACCAAAAAGACTCAACAAGAACCCAGACCTATTTATCCAGTTGTTCTTGTTTTCATTCCAGAAATCCACCAAGACTGCTGTGCAAATATAATGCTGTTCTTGCACAGAACCTGTTTATTCAGTCTTTCAGTAAGAGTGCTACTTGAGAAATGAAGGACCAAAATCCAAAGTTTATTCCCTGTGTGGAACCTTCCCTATGACTGCTATCCAAGCACTGGCATTCTGCAGAGCCTCAGTGGGGGTTATGTGAATAAGTTTATTTTAGGACTGTTATACACAGAAACTAACTAGAGCTTTGATTTTCATCCTACTGCATCCATCTCCACAGTCTGAAACAGTAACAGTTACAATGCCTCTGAGAACTGTCTCTCCAAAGTCCTTTCTGAGATTAAAATCTTGGTAGGAAGACTCTTTCAGGACATGCAGTAACCATAATACACAGTATGCTAGCCTCCAGCTCACCAAAACCAACTCATTCACCATCACAAAGACATTTTAGAAGCTTTATAATAAAAACAAACTTACAGCATCTTTCTCAGGGTTACACACTTTCACCCAGAGGATATGGTCCAGAAGCCAATCAATAGGTTTCTCCTTATAAAACATAAATATGAACTCTACAATAAGAGTGATATCTGGAGACTGGAACATTTTACCTGTGATGACATTAAGAACAACTGGAGTTATTTTAGATTAAAGATAACATTGTCTTTTGAAATCAGTGAGACAATAGATAAATTTGTGCCAAGACAAGAAACGTTAGCAATGAACAACTTGAAATCTCAATGTTACTAAAAGCTCCATACCTTTCAGCTATGAAAAACTAAATAAAACAACTATTCAAATAAGAACTCATTGTAACATATCTCGGTGCTATTAAAATATTCAATGCATACTACAACACAGTCTCCCTAAGAACAGAAATTGTCAGCCTGCAAAAAAAGAGAAAGAAGAGTTATGGATTCATGTCTATTATTCTCCATGTGACATGTAGCATCTGAGACAAGGAGCTGTTGCAAGTGTTATCTGCCCAGTCACACAATTTCAGCTTTTGCCAGTACAAAAAGCAGAGATGGAACACCTACCACTATCTCCAGATCCTTCTGTGTAGAAAATCAAGGGGAAAGAGGGAAGCTACTAGAACATAACCAGAGACAATGCAACTTAAACAAAGAGAGACATCACATACTAGCAACAGGAGTTTTTTCTGAAATGCATAGGCCATCAGCAATCTTATACTGAGGGCATTTCCAAATAGCCACGCTCAAAGCAGCCAGCTGCCTAGGAGAAAATATAAGTCCCTCCCACAAACAAAAACTGCAGAACTTCTTCACTGCCATGACTTTGGGGCTTCCAAGAGAGCATACCACTTGGTCGAGTACAGATGAACTTCTGGGTGGCACTGTACCACATGATTCTTTGGAACCCTGCAAACTGTGAGGCTTAAAGGAGACCTTGGCAAAAGAAGGAAATTTACTGTTGATGAAAAACGTCTATTTAATATAGAATCATAGAATGGTTTAGGTTGGAAGGCACCTTGAAGATCACCGAGTTGCACCCCCCTGCCATGGGCAGGGGCACCTCCCACCAGACCAGGTTGCTCAAAGCCCCATCCAGGGATGGGGCCTCAACAACCTCTCTGGGCAACCTCTTCCAGTGCCTTACCACCCTTGAAGTGAAAAACTTCTTCCTAATGTTTAATCTAAACCTGCCCTCTTCCAGTTCATATCCATTCCCCCTCGTCCTGTCACTACATGCCCTTGTAAAAAGTCCTTCCCCAGCTCTCCTGTCGGCCCCCTTTAGGTACTGGCAGGCCGCAATAAGGTCTCCCCAGAGCCTTCTCTTCTCCAGGCTGAACAACAAGAGCAACTATTTATGTCACTGTGGAATACACTTCACTGCCTGTACAGGTGTCTGAAGAGAATGGTGGCCAATACACTGGGCTATTTGGTTAAACTGAATGCAGCACTTAAAGGTGCCTTGTATGAAGACACTGCTACCGGGAGCAACATGTAACTGGGAGCGGGGCAGTCCAAGGCTGAAGACAAGTGCTTGTTGTACTAGGGACTGCGTGCCAACCAAACTCCCAAAGGTAGTTCCAGATTTGAGGGCAGATTCAGAAAACATCATCAGGTTTGCAGATGAAGCCTGCCTCTACTTTGCTAGGCTGCAATGGAGTAGAGGCAAGGGAGAAAGACATTACATGACAATAAATCTCTTAGGAGGACATTGGCTGAAGTGATTCAGTTCTGCAGATGGTGCTGAGATGTGGGTAGTGCTGACTTAGACAGGCATGGGTTCTTGGGGCACATGTGCATTAACGGATCAGAGTCCAATAGAAGCTCTTCTCCAATGCAAGTTTTCTGTCTGTCCACACTTGGGAATTTTGTACAACACACTAACACACAGCACTTAGGCACGTGAAATGTTTTTGGTTTATTGTTTTTTTGGGTTTTTTTTTCCACTTGTAATCTATGATGCCTTCATAGGCTTTTTAAATAACAAGTTCCACAAGTGGTAGAGGTCCTAGTATTTTCTCCTTATACACTTAGGAAGAACAGCTGGAACAGACATTAAGAACAGCTTCCTCTCTGAGGTGGCAAAACCACTTCCCACACTCATCAGAACATGGTATTTGGTTCTCATCAACAAGAGGATGAAATTCTTTGGAAAGGCCACTAAGGAGCTGTATAGGCTAGTCTGGAGGATAAACAAATAGAGAACAATTTTTTGTATGAAGCTTAAAAACTATCAGCAGAATAGCATGCCACTTGTTGCAGGTGTCTGAGTGGAAACGAAGAAGTGGTGCAAGCAGTCTACCCTATTTAGCCGTTAAGGAGGATGGTCACATTTATACAAACAGAAAAGAGGATACAGATGAAGTATCACCCTGAACCAGTACTACACAAAAGATAAACAGTTATCTAGTCTAAAGTGATTAGCAACATACATTTCTACTGTGGATATACATGTGGACTATCACTCAGAGCCAGATGTTCAGTTACTTCTCTTTCTTTTGAGGCTCACTGAAGTTTGCAATTCATAGAAAATTATCATGAGGTAGCATAAAAGAAACTCCAAAGAGCTGAGAGTTCAAACCCCTGCTGTAACAGGGATGGAAAATTTCTCTACTGAAACAGGTGATTGAGCCTGGCATATTATACAATATCTCAGAGTAGATATAGAATGCCAGGGTGTTAGCCTACATATATTACCAACAAGGATATTTTTAAGGGAAAGTATGAAAGTTGCAGAGGCCCTGTTACGTGTGCTCTGGCACCGCCAGGTATCAGACTCTTAATATGGAGATTTGCTTTGAGAATGCCAGTACCTCAAACTGCAAGATCCTTTATTTTCTCAAAAAGAGGATACATACTTAGGAGATCACCTAAAGGGCATCATCCTTTCCAGAAAACAGGTCTGATGCAATCTCATTCCCTTATGAATTGTACAAAATCAGCTAAGAACATAGCCAATGAAATCATACTTTTGGAATTCTGAGATGTGTTTGGGGAGATCTGAGCGAGGCTACATCATGATGCAGTGCCATAAATACGGAAGAAGCATCTGACAAAAGTCCCAATTATTTCATCAGCGGGAATGATGCTGTGTTCATAAAGCAGACCATTCACACAGTAGGGTAGAGAAGTAAATGTGGCAAGACATTAACTGATGGAAGTTATCCCTTACAAAAACCTTGAATTTGGCCATTTATAAAGCAAAAACATTGACATTACTTGTAAGTGCTTGTTGCAATGCGGTCCTTAAATACGCTTCTCCACTTGAAAATACTCTGTAACTAAAATTTGAAGCTCCCACTAAACAAGGGACAACTCCTACTAAACTAGGGACAACTGCAAAGCTTTCTTCTTTAAAGGCATAAGAAAGATGTTATGATTTTTTATTAGTATATTGACACTATTTATACACTATATTGTTGTCATATTGTTTAACATTATTTGTGGAAGTAAATATTTAAAAATGGGTAGGAAACAATCATATGATTTGTACAATGTTGTGTAAAATATTCATGCAGAATAACAGCTCTTTCAGCTTGTCACACTTTTAACTAAATGGGCTCCCAGTTTTCCTGGTGATTCATCTCTGCCTACTGCTTTCAATAGCATAGGGCAGGAGAAGAGAAAAATATGAGAAACCTTAATCAAACAGCAGCTGAAAAATGGGACTAATCAGATGTTTCTGGGACGTTTCTGGAACTGAAACCATCATTTCTAGATGACACCTGCTGAGGTAGTCTGTCAGTCACACCTGCTTCCATAGGAAGTGGACCTTTCCAAGTAGTGTCAGAGAGATGCACAATACCACATGACTCAGAAAACAAAACCATCCCCACATTATTGCTCCAATCTCAATGGAAGTAGACTGACTGAAGAGACAGTTTATCCTCTTCCAGAAGGAATGCACAGTCCCACTGCTCTGGAATCCTTTTCTTCTTCTATCCAAGGACCACACTGTACGTTTTTTTCCTTTGACTAGCTCATCTTATGAAAAACACACGGATTACAGTGTTCAGTTGTCATCTATGGCGAAAAGACACTCACAGACCATGTCACTTATAACCTGAACGTTTAGGTACAGGATTCTTACCTACAATTAAATCAGCAGAGAACAAGACTGTAGGTAAGAGTAGGGATTTACTCTTTTCCCTAATTTAAGTCCTTCTAATTTTACCTAAAATAGAAACAGGATATCAACAAACAAATTATTTACTTCCATATGGCAAACTTGTCTAGGTACAGAGGCACTTTCTTCTGGGCCTACATTGGCATATTACTGTTGACCATGCAGTCAGTCACCCCTGATTCAGGGAGTAATCCAGCTAACATGGATGTCACAGGATGTACAAGGAAGATCCAACGGTAACTTGTCAGAATACGCTAGGTAAGCATCAGCTGACTGTATGTGCACTAGCATCTTCAGACCCAACTAGCACCCCTACATTATACATTTCCCAGCACCACGGAAGGGTTCAAGAGTGCTGGGAAAGCCTTCACCCTGTAATTCGTAATGATCATTGGGGCAAAGAAACAGGCAACACCCTGGCTCCTGAGACAAGCCCTCACGTCCCTTCATTAACCAAAGACAGACATCCACATACTGATTGCTGAAATGCTGTCACCACCTTCCACACCCAGCTTGGCACAGCCTTCCCCCAGCTCCTGGCCTTTCAGTATAACGCAGCACCCTTCATCTGTGACTTCTGTCTCAGGAAGCCACCAGGACAGCACAGCAGTATTGCCATGGATCAATGTCCCCCCTTCCTCTCCTAGAACATTCTTCCTCCAACAGCTTAAAAACAGGCCTCTGAAGTGAAGCACCTGGTAAAACAGGTCTTCAAACCCTGGACCCCTGGCTGTCCACAGCTACTCATTGTGATGGAAAGCAGCCCACTACAACTCCTGCTCCACAGATTTGATGCCCCAGACCCTCTGAATCCAAACCAGCCAAGCCCTTGCCTAGCCTCTTCTGAGCAAGGGTGGCAGCAGAAACCTGGCTTCCCTAAGGCACAGCCATGACCCAAGAACAAGAAGCAGCATTTGCCAAGGTCCTACAGTCCTGTGGCCTCCCATGCAGCTGCAGGTGAGGAAAGTGCTGTAAGCCATGAAGCCACTGACACACCATCCAAACCCAGCCTACAGATAGCCCACTGGTCATTCCCAACAAGCAGTCAAAAAAAAAAAAATAATAATAATCATCGAGCCAAAGAGACCTAAGCAAAAACTGCAATCAACACATGCTGCATCTAACCAAAGACAATGTGAAAGAACTGAAGCAATGGCTCATCTTGCACCATGTTCATGCACTTGGTACAGTGCATAAGAACAGACATAAATCAAGGAGACTCTTCTGACAAACAGGTTTCAGATTCTGGGTGCATACAACCTACCCTTGCAAAGAAACTTCAAAATCCAAAAAACTTAAGATTCAAAGGTAAAAATCTTGCTCCATAAATCCCTAGAGATTTACAAAATGTGGAAGACTTTCTCCACATTATTTATCTATACTGATAAAAGTGAGAGCCAGGACTGAAAAAATAATATATTGTGGAACATCTTCTGTTATTTATTGTGCCCTGCCAAGACTTCTATCTGGCTTTCAGTCCATTTAAATGCTATCCTTAGTGAACTATTCTGGCCCTCTCAGTATTTTGTTGGCAAGTACAATACAGACACAAAACGAAAACCTTTGTTTTCTATAGTTCTCTGAACTGCAGATATCTAAATCATTCATTTGCATTCTTCTGCATAAGCTTCATGTTAAGTGTATCCAGTCTACACCAACAATTTTATACCTGCAAGCACGTATTCTAACTATAGTTGAAGTCCTTAAACATTTTCCCTGTTGATGATATGCAAATTACTGGCATTAAAACCAGAACCTCTTTGAAGTTATTTAGATCTCAAATATTTTGCTTGATCTACTCTTCCCCAAGCTTCAACTATGTGGACAGCTTGAGCAAAACTGTAATCAGAACAACTTAAAATAATCAGAATAACAGGCCTTAAACCATCAGGGCACAGTAAGATTCAGAGAAATTGTAGAAGACAGCCAAAAAGGCTGATTTCAGACTGCTCCATTAAAAGTTTGTGACAGCTGACATTATAGCCACAGCACAGAATATTGCAGATCCTCTGAAAAATACTTCAGTGCACAGGCAGTTGGAAGACAAATCAATATTTCTCATAAGAATCTAGCAGGACTTTCCTATGTTGTGTCAGGGACTGCAGTGCAAACCAGAATCCAGAAGAGCTAAAGATGCGTCTCCTTCCACAGAGCTTCTTAGCGAAACAGCATACGTCTCACCCATTATTTATTAGATACTTGACAGCACTTCAGACTATGCTTTCAGTATCAAAAAAACCCAAAGAAAGCAACTTCTGCTCTGTGGCAGAGGTGACAGAATTCTATAATCCTGCTGTCAGCCTAAATAGCTGCATTTGGCAGTTCCTCATGTAGTACTTGCATAAATTAACTTTTCAGTTCAGAAATACACTATGACAAAAAATATTTTTACCTAGCAGAACTTGCAAGCTGATCAAGGTTCCCAATAGCTTACAGCAAATCAGCCACACCTCTCTATTTTAGAGATTATTTCTAAATCAGTAGCATCTAGCCAATTCAGTGCTCTACTTCCTCTTAGACATCTACACATAAAACTCATCCCCAGTTACAAACAACTACTTTTGCTCTTCTCCATAGCTACCCACATTACCAAATCACCATAGTATCAGTCTGCATCAAGATCCATAAAGGGATAGTACAGATAAGGCAAATCTACATTATTTGCATAAAATTTCTATACAATATATGGTTATAGCACACCAATGTGTCTCAAAGCCTAAAGTTTTAGTCACTTTTGTGAATAGTAATTTTTCTCTCAAAACATAAAAGCAGGATAAGTAGCTAAATTGGGAGAACAAAATCTAATTTAATTTTCTAGGTAGAAAAGTAACATTAAGGTGTGTAGCCATAGCTAAATGCATCTTAAATTCTACTTACGTCATCTAATTAAAAGGAGGCAAGCAAATATGATGCAAGGAACAAAGAACAGGGATGCAAGCAGCAGGAGCTAACAACTAAATTTAACTGCAAGTATTTTCAGAGCTTACTCTGAAAAAAAGTATATAGACAGTATGGAAAAACAACTTTAAAATATTTTTAAACAGTTGTGCTGGTAATTAAGCTGAATCTCAGTATTAAGAACTATATACCTACCCCTTCTGGCTTAGACACCGTGCCCTCTATAGCAGCACTGAGAACAGAAAGGGGTGTGAAATACACAAATACACAAGTAATAAGTAATCTGAAATACATCTGCATACAGTAGAGAGTGCATGTCCTAAACTGTAAGTTGGTTTTATGCCTATTTTGACATGTCAGTCTTACAAAACTGCAATTTGTAAGAGAGTACGCTCTACTACTTAATTAAGCCAACGTAGAATGAACGTAAATTACTTCTATAGCCCAGGAACTTCATACAGAATTTACATTTAAAGGGCGACTAGGACTGGAGCTAAAACTCTAACCCCAACTAAGCCCACGATTAAAGTTTAACTGTTCAGAAGTAGAAACAAAGCCTAATCAGATGCTGGTATTCAACCAGTCTCTGCAGCTGCAGAATCAGAGAGCTGCAAGGGGCTCCCCAACAGAAGAGACAAGTCTATATAGGGCAAAAGCTCCAATAAATTATTTAAATGCTTCCTTCTCCATGATAGGGAGCTTCATTTCCTGTTTCTCCCTTCCACCTCTGAGGGTACAAAACCAGTCCTGTAACTATTTCAGCAACAGTGCACCTCTGTTGGCAGCCCAAGGCAACCAAGCAGATCAGTTATGTGGTGGCCAGGTAGTTAAGGAGACATCCCTCTGCCCATTTCCTCTCCTCTTCTCCATTGTTTCCGTAGGTTAGACTGACAGGCAAGTGTACAAAGTACTATTTTGTACCCTAACATAGCATGTTTAGTTGATAACTACTGTTTTCCTTTCTACTTAGTGAATTTCTGAGACCCTGAAAGTCAGGGAACTATTGCCTCAGCAGCACACCTGATGCTGAGTTGGAAACAGGATAGTACTTGCCATTCACACAGTGCCCACCTCTTCAGTTCTGCAATCTTGATGTATGTCCACTGTTTGCAACCGTTATGGGTCACTGAACTAAAACTGAAGCTGTTCTCTGGAAAGCAGATCCAAAGTGAAAACCGAGAGAACAACAAGAATTTCCAAGAGAATGACAGCACTCAGAACTGTACACATGTAGGATTTTCTTCGTGTTCTGAGCTCAACTTACAGCCTTTGCATTGGAATCATTTGTGTCGACTATATACAGAAATCTCCACAGTATGATTTAGCTTTTCATTTTTGCTTGCGTATTGCAAGCTTAGCACTTTTAAACAGATCATGACACATCACTACAGTAATGAAATAACCTTTTGATTTGTAAAATCCCTTCAAAACTTTTTTCATTGCTTTTTTGTTAAGTCCACTACCTCTCAATAAAAACATATTAGTGTAAGAGCAAATAACCATAAAGTAATTTCAACAGCACCCTGGCAGTCAATCCACAACAGTTTGAGATGCTTCGTTAGCTTCTCTCACTGTTGTTCATTGCAAATGACAGATAGACTCTAGCTACACCTAAGAAGGAACACACTGTCATAACTTCTCCTTGATGAAGTATAAAGGTGGAGATAGAACAGGTTTTGCAACCAAGCCAACAGATGACTGCCGATTCTTGGAAATTTTGGCACAAACACCAATGAAGTTGGTTTAGGTTGTGTTAGTTTTCATGCTTTTTTCTCTTACTTCAGTCAGTTGTCTTTTAATCACATTTTTGGTTTAATAGCAGCTAACTTGAAAATAAGTCATTGCTTGCAGTTTGACTGTTAGTATTTTTATAAGTTAATTAACGTTTGGTTATAAAAAAAGCCCTCTTTTCCAACAGTTTGAGTTTGCCTCATTCATACAAAAGTATATGAAACAACACGGAAAAAAAGCCAACAACCAACCCACGAGTTAAACCAGACTTCCTAAAAAAGCCAATGAATTTCTACTTCTTGGTCCATTTCCAGTACAAAGAAGATAGCTTTGAAGTCAGATTACTATTAATTCACAGAGTCTGAGGATGAATGTGCCCTTTCAAACTACTAAAATGAACATTTTCTTACCAATGAAACCCAGCTGAGAAAATTCTAGAATCATCCAATCTTCAGAAGCGAGCTGAAGTGCAAAATTTTTTATTGTGCTGAAATAATTCTGCTTGACAACGATGTCATCTTCAAGCTAGATGAAGGTAGCAATGTTATCAACATAAATAAAAATGCACCAGTAAAGCAATAGGAAAAAGTACAGCTAGGAAATACTGATTTATAATATATTGCTAACTCATAGCCATATATTTCTAATGCAAGCACTGCTATAAAATCTAGACGCTATAACCAAGAATAACCATCGTAGGGATCACAGTCTGTATATTTATGGAGAACTAATCCAGAATCTTTCTGTAGTAAGAATCCACAAATGTATCTCAACTTATTACTTCAGAACATTGCTTTTCTAGCTTCTCTCTTCAGAGGAAAATCAACCATGAAATAATGTTAGACTAAGTGACATCGTCAGTAGAACAAGTAGAATATCTGTATTATTTGTATGCAAATGTGACTGTTTACTCACGCACCTAACAGAGCTGAAAGAATTTCTCCTCTGAGACAAGAAGCTGAGACACATTGTCTACTCAGGTGGGATTCATTTCACCTGGCTTTAGCTGTCCAACAGAAGAAGAGGTGCACAGTCCAAACTAGTCAGCTAGTCCAGGCAGCAGAACTGCCAAGATGTGTCCCTTTAATTCATACTAAGTGCAGGCCACTGCTTTAAGTATTCTGCTTCTCCTGTCCTTTCTCCCAGTGCATTCACGCTCTCCCCCTTGTGTTGGCACTAATATTTGTGTGACTGCCTAGTTTCAAAAAGACTGTCTCGTGTTATTGGATGTGCAGCTTCCAGGACAGCTTTCTACTTCAGAGACAGTGTCCTCCACAAATTACTTCCTCATATACCATAACCTCAATACTTAATGCCCTCCTTCAACTATGGAATAAAGTTATCTCTGTTCTGTGTAGGTCCTTCTGATGTGTCCAACAGTATAATTTCTGGAGACTCATTTGAAAACTTGTCTCAAAACAAAAGAGAAAGTTACCTGAATGTAATAAACCCCCTTTTTCTGGGCATACATCATAAGAAAACAATAATCCAAGTTTTGTTTTGTTCTCCATCTGAAATTAGATTAAAAGCTTAAGGATTATGAAAAAAGTTATTTCAATACATGCTGGCAATGCAAAGTAAATCTCACTATGAAAAATGACAGATATTAGTGAAATGTTAGGACAGCTGCTTTTGGCATTGTTCCCTCAGGAAATCCTCTGTCTGAAAAAAAGGAACAAAGCTTTCGCCTTAAGCTTTAATACAGACATAAAACTGGTTTAACTTGAATCTGATTTTGTGAAAACTACCTGACATTTCACTGAAAACACACGTGAGTTTTAAATGGTACTTCAGCAGAAATTACTGGGTTTTACACTGTATTTCAGGAAGAAAAACAGTAAACAAAAGTATATCAAGTCTCAGTTCTCCTCCCAGAATTTAACACTAAATGAATTCAGCCAAGCATAGCATTAGGCTCTGATCATGCACAGAACAGCATGCAGATAGGAATGGGATGGATTCACAGAGCACTTTTAGCATCCCCACACTTTCAAGAATTACAGTAAGAAAACATTTCAAGAATTCACATCCCACTTGCCATTTCATAAACAACAAAAGTGTGGGTGTGGGAGGAGATGGGAAAAGATCTGGGGGAATAAACTAACCTCACTCTCTCTTTTGAGTCTCCAAATGTTTCTTTCAAGTTTGTCAAGTCAGGATAGTAAGTTGCAGGAGGGGCTATTACTTCAACCAAGCCAGAACTGATCTCTGTAGAAAACCTGTAAATAGAAACATCCTAAAGTCACATGAGAGATGCTGAGTTCTGCAGACTTCCTTCTTACTTTCTGTTGGTACAGTTATTAAGTCCGGTTACAATGACTTATTCAAATGAGGCATGTAAAATAAAAGTAACATATAAAATAATATTGTTTTCCTTAGCGTCATCTTCAGAGGAGTATAGCCTCTTGCCCAATAATCAGAATTTTAACTAGATTCTAAACACTTCTTTTGCCTTCCTTTATTCAGAACCTAGTGATATTTTTTTCTATAGTTCTCTTTGAACATATGGAATACAAGGCGCTAACACAGATGTCATAAATTTCCATTCATTTTAAACCAAACCCATCTGTTTATGTTGCACTAAATAATTTAATCTCATTTATCATTTTACAATTTAACTGACTGAATCACTGCCCTTTAATTTGTCATCAATTACTTTGTTGTTCGAAAATCCAAACCTCCAAGAAACAAATACATGATCTCATATTTCCAGAATACTTTTAATTACTTATCACAACCTGATTCAGAAAAAAACAAAATGCGAACCCACCAATAAGCTAAGGAGTCCCCCATTAAAACTACAACTTACTCTTTTTCCAGGCTTGCAACAACACTGTTCACATAATCAAGATCAGTCTGGGAAAAAAAAAACACAAACACAAAAACCAAATAGAATGCTTAACAGTTTTGGAGCTACACCTTAAAAGAACCTAGTAAAATAAACATTGGTAGTAGCTGTACTTGAAAATCAATTTCAGCATATAAGATATTGAGTAATACAGGAACATATCATACACATAACTATATCTTATGTCTAATGGGAGAAGAAACAATTTTATTTTGTAAACAGCAGGGAATAATATTTGCCTTGTATCTGCTTTTAACAGAGTTCTAATCCAACTGTTGGTATTTTCTTGCAGCCTTTCATGCTCTTAATGACAAAATGATCACTGAGTGTTTGTGTAGGAAGAACTTCACATTACTGTAATATAATAATAATATATATTAAAATATTACCAAGGAAAGCTTTCTGAAAAACAGGGCATTGAACACACTCTTCTTTCAAAAATACATCTCCTAAACTTTGCATTTAAAGCATGGATGCCCCAACCACAGATGGCAATGAACATGCTGTTTTCCTGACGAGGGTTGCTTTTTTGCATCTGAGTTCAAACATAAAGGACTATCAATCCTATGAATCACCCAGTTCTTAAAGATGCACTGATTCTAAAAATTATTTGTTGATTAAAATATAAATCGTGACATTCTAGAAAAGTCTAGATCATCTAACTTGCCAGAACTGGCCAATTGTTCAACCTATTCATTTGGTCATAAACATGCATTCCAGGAAAAGAGAATCTGTGAATTCATAAATGTGACTGAAAATCCTAGTCTTTCTTATACTTACTAATCTATTAACTCGACATACTGTTTACAGTTTTCTAAAGAAAATTTACAGTCTATAAATCAACTGAGACTCAGGTGGCTCCTGAGGATTCTGTAGAAATAGCTGCCTTTGAAATGCTGGAAACAAAGGAACAGTTCATACTTTTTCTGATGAATTTGTAATGCAGATTACCATTAAAGGATTATACACACAGAGAATAAATCCCTCCCAAGCATTTCTATAGAACCACTAATCTTGTTTGATAAAGGTGCTTACCCTTTGATCTTAAAAATCACCATTCCTATTTTTAAAGATTTATTTTTATAAAATCCAACATAATGCCAGTGACGCACACTTTTCCAAACAGGACTACAGTGGGTTTCTTCCAATAGCAGGTTCTAAATACTACAAGAACATGTGAGTAGAAAGCATTTGCCATAAGTTTTTCATACATATTTTCTTTATAAGTGCTATGCCTAGTGCTGGACTTAAGTTATAATAAGCAGATAAGGTGTTCACAATTTAAAACTCATCGTGCAGCAAGTTCCACACAAGCAGACTCACAGGTCCATATGGACCTTGATATATCACTGAGTCTTCAAATACACTTATGGATTGCTCCTGCACAGTTTATTACTAGAATGCAGCTTAAGACATAACTTCTTCTGCTGTGTATAACAGTTATAAATCAGTGACCAAGTGACTACCTAAAATTATTTTTAGTATATCCATCTTTAACTGAAACATTTTATTTTTTTAAAACCTTTTAAACATTAAAAATACAGCAATTGTTCTTTAGTTGGCATAGGAAAAAACAATTTGATTTTCCAGTTGGCATGCCAATATACCCAGTCTAGCATTAATAACTCAAATACTCATTAAACAGTCCATAATGTAATTGCATAGAAAAATGTAAGATTTATATATATATATATATAAATATATACACATACACACACAGAATAGAAACACAGCTACTTTCTACATGATATTCCAGAGATTAAAATAAATGCCAAACGTCACCCCAGCTGGAAGCATATATTTGGTCACAAGACTATGCATTAGTGCAAGTCTCCTTAGCATGAACATAATTTTGACCTATTTTGCGGATACAACATGAAGCCTTGCTAGTGCTTTTAAAACCTTACAATACTTACACAGAACACATCACAATCGGGAAAAAAAGAAAGTCTGGAATAAGAGGGGTTCTTTTCCCTACTTCATCTTATTTGTTTGTGTCCTTCATGCAAAAGGTTGGCAATTTCCCAAACAGAGCTGCAATCACAATAGCTTCACATTAAAGAGATGCAGCTTGTAGATTTCCAACCTCATACTGTAAATCTGCGCTGCTGTCACACAAAGACAAGATGGTCTGGTATAGCTGCACTGAACACAAGATATGGCAAATACCGCTGCTGGTTTAGGAGGTAGTGTTCCTTCTGAATCAACAGTCACTGCATCAGTATAGTGCAAAAGGAGATGCCACTTTTAGAATGAATAAAACCACAAAGATTGAAAGAGTTGATGCCATTTTTCACTTGAGCAAATGCATTAAAAATTTTATATCCTGCCATTATTTCTTGTATTAAGTTTGCTTGGCAAGGTTTTGGTAATGGGGGCTATAGGGGTGGCTTCTGTGAAAAGCTGCTGGATGCTTCCCCCATGTTTGATAGAACCCACGCCAGATGGTTCCAAGACAGACCCACCACTGGCCAAGGCCAAGACAATCAGTGACAGTGGTAGCACCTCTGAGATAACATATTTAAGAAGGGGAAAAAGTTGCTGCACAACAGCAACTGCAGTCAAAGAGAAGAGTGACGATATGTGACAGAAACAACTCTGCACACACCAAGGTCAGTGAAGAAGGAGGGGGAGGAGTTATTTGACCCACACTGGAGCAGTTTGTGAAGGACTGCAACCCATAGGAAGGAGTCACATTGGAGAAATTTGTGGAGAACTGTCTCCTGTGGGAGGGATATCACGCTGGAGCAGGGGAAGAGTGAGGAGTCCTCGCCCTGAGGAGGAAGGAACAGCGGAAAGAACATGTGATGAACTGACCATAACCCCCATTCCCCATCCCCCTGTGCCACTGGGGGGGAGCAGGTAGAGAAAATCATGAGTGACATTGAGTTCAGGAAGAAGGGAGGGGTGGGGGGAAGGTGTTTTAAGATTTGGTTTTATTTCTCATTACCTTACTCTGATTTTATTTGTAATAAATTAAGCTATTTTCCCTAAGCTGAGTCTCCTTCGCCTGTGATGGTAATTGGTGAGTGATCTCTCCCTGTCCTTATCTTGACCCATGAGCTTTTTGTTATATTTTCTCTCCCCTGTCCAGTTGAGGAGGGGGAGTAATAGAGCAACTTTGGTGGGTACCTGGCATCCAGCCAGGGTCAACCCACCACAATTTCTAAATAAACAGTTGTATTTATATCTACCAGCAGCATCTGAGATTCACAACCAGGATTTCAACACCAAACTACTCCTCTTAGGATAGCAGGTTGCCATCTTTCCACATCACAATGTTCAGAGGCAAACAACTCCTCTCATTACCTAGCCTAACACTAAGTGGGATCTTCGCCAACACGCTTCAGCTGTGGACGTGTCCCAGGAAAGTACTACTTGTAAGTTATTTCACACAATCTCATGAAATAAATACGAGAATTAAGTTAAATTATGATAGGCCACAACCAAAGAGTTAACAGTGCCAGCCACAAAGATGCATTTTATCAATGAATTACATGGAGCCTTACAAACAAGTTTGTCCTGTTAGGTGGATCTCTGGGAACTAATGAAAGGCATAAGTAGGGCTGTTTTTTTCAGTACTGGCAGTTCAAATCTTTCTGCCTGTTCTTTCTTTCTTTCTACTCATATGAAATTACTGATCTCTGAGAGAAAGAAAGAAACACCTGGAGCAGAGTGAGACATCCTCCTTTTCTCATTCATACCACATCAGACCAAAAATTGATCCAGCTCTGCATCTTGCTTCCAGCAGAGGCAGCCATGACCAGATACATAGCAAAGAATAAGAACAGGTCAAGCATATACAACACTCCCTCCTGCTACCATAAATGCTCCAACTATCTTCAATTCAGGTTACTTCCTGAGACAGATGTGACTTTGTGTATTTAATATTCCTCAGTAGACTCCTCTTCAAGGTACCTCACCAGTACCCCCTTGAGCCTATGAAGAATGACTGAGGGAACTGGGGTTGTTTAGCCTGGAGAAGAGGAGGCTGAGGGGAGACCTTATCACCTCTACAACTACCTGAAAGGAGGTTGTAGAGAGGTGGGGGCTGACCTCTTCTCCCTGGTGAAAAGTGATAGGACAAGAGGAAATGGATTTAAATGATTTCAGGCGAGGTTTAGATTGTATATTAGGAAGCATCTTTTCACTGAAAGGGTTATTAAACATTGGAATAGGCTGCTCAGGGAGGTGGTGGATTCGCCATCCCTGAAGGTGTTTAAAAAAAGGGTAGATGAGGTACTTAGGGACGTGGTTTAGAGGTGGTTTTGTCAGGGTAGGTTAATGGTTGGACTTGATGATCTTAAAGGTCCCTTCCAACCTTAGCAATTCTATGATTCTATCTAACCTTTCAGTGAGAAAAGAAGATTTTAGCTTATCAGATCTACGGAGTTTCATAAGCCTGTGAACAAGGCAACATCGAAGGTTTAACTCCTTGCAACAGCAATTTTGACAAGGCACACATATAGAGTGCTTTGATGAATCTCTCTAAAAGAAAACTAAGAGTCCATTGTAGAACAAACTAAAGTTTCAGACTGTCAGTGAAATAAGTTTTTAAATTTCCTCAGGTTTTATAAGATGCTGCCCAAAAATTCTCTAAAGTTTAGGTGAGTTTACATTTCAAATTTGCAATTACTCTAAGGTTTGTCTGAACAGACATTGTTATTCATAACAAAAGCACAAAGAACTAGAGTAGCAATGAACTTTCCAATCTTTTTTATTGATTTTTGAGTGTGTGTGCATAGCAAAGTAGTAGAATGTATTAGATAGCAGAAAAAACAAGAGATTAGAGAGTTTCAATTAACAGCCAGCCAACTGTCAGAAAAATCCAAGATTTCTAGTTTTAGAATCAACCCTTTTGTACTGTTAAATCCTACCTACTTCATATATTCAAGAATGACAGAAGGTGGACTGTTCCTCAAAATGTAAGGAAAGTCTCGACTTCTAGAAAGGACCCATAAGGATCACCTAGTCCACTTCCCGCCTCCTTGCAGGACTGCCTAAAACTAAACCATATGACAAAGGGCATCATCCAGATGCTCCTTGAACTCTTACAGGCTTGGTGCCACGACCACTGCCCCGGGGGAGCTGGTTCCAGTGAGCGACCACCCTCTCTGTGAAGACCCTTTTCCTAATGTCCAATCTGAACTTCCCCTGATGCAGCTTCATTCCATTTCCTCATGTCCTGTCACTGGTCACCAGAGAGAGGAAATCAGCACAACCCCCTCTGCTGCCTGCCTTGAGGAAATTGTAAACTGTGATAAGGCCACCCCTCAGCCTTCTCTTCTCTAAGCTGAACAAGCCAAGTGATCTCAGCTGCTGAGATTTGCCCTTGAGGCCTTTCGCCATCTTGGCTGCCTTCCTTTGAATACACTCTAATAGTCTGATGTCCTTCTTATATTGAGGCACCCAAAACTGCACACAGTACACAAAGTGGGGCCACACCAGTGCAGTAGAGAGTGCAATAAATACGGTATGTACAGAATGAATCTTCTTTCCCTTCATATACCTCCAAGTTTACAGTAATCAACAGTTTATAATTCCTAGGCCTGACTGATATCCAGGTAATTTTATTCAATAGTTTCTCCTGGATCTGGTCTTCATGAATTTGTCTGATTCATTTCAAAACCCATTTACTCACTTGTATTTCACAATACCCAGTAGCAACAAGGTCCACAACTTAGGTACATACCAAGTAAAAAAACATTCTCCGTTTTAGATTTTACTTCAATTTTATTAAGCAGCACCTAGATTGCATATGTATCACCATGTCAAACTGAGAATCATTTCTATCCACATATGAAAAATCTAAATGAGCAAAACAGTGAGTCCAAACAGGGCTGGAGCCAGGCTGACACACAAGCAAAGCAAGTATACACTTTGCATCAGACCGTACAAGACATGGTCTTGTACCCTGGCAGTACCAACAAGACATGGTACTGTTAGAAGAAACAAAAATAGCCTTGAAGTTCAGACATCTACATTCCATTGTAAAGCATGGGATTCCTGTCCCTGCTTTTATTGCCTGTCTCACTCCTCCTGCAACAATTTATCTAGTGATTATGCATACATTACAATTTAAGTTTTCCTTAGTTTGCCACTAAGCACTACTCTTACTTCAATTCCCATGACTTGTCAACCCGATGTGATCAGAAGTGCTAAACACTGGACTTTGGCAACATAAAGTGCTACAGAATGGCAGCTGCCATGAAAACTTAAACATTGTCACCTCGCTAGTGAAAAACTTCATTTTCACATTAAGTTCTCCAAGTAAAACATGATGGAATGTCATGACATACTGTACAAGTAATGCAATTGTAGCATTTTCTTGTTCTAGAGGTTTGACTTGCAACCTTAGCTTCTTTTAAGGCTATAATTTTCAAGATGCATACTGAAATGCTCTGCAACACATACAAGTTTTAGCAGTTGACTCTGCTTTGAGCAGGGGGGTGGTAGACTAAATGATCTAGAGTTCCCTTCCAATCTCAGTGATTCTCAGAATCTCAGATCTTGCCTTATCAGACCAAATCTCTGTTTGGATTAAATTTCTATTTCAGTTTTCAAAAAGACACAGTTTTAGGAAGAGAAATGCAAATAGAAACAGAGATGGAACTAAAATTCCAAAGCCACTAGGAAAGGAAATTAAGATGCGGAATATCAAAATACTACAAATTAAAGAAGATAAGCCACAGGGAAAGACGGGGGAAATTCAGACATTAGCTGTGCAGTACATTCTAAACAATGTGGTTTATCTGGGCTGTTAGATTATCCAGATCTTAATTCTTAAATGAAATCTAATATAGGTAAGTCTTAACTTATTCAAGAACATCTTCCAAAAAAAGAAGAAAATCCCTAGGAAACAACCATGCTAATCTGAAAGCATGGCAATTTCATTGCTTAGTAATTTATACAATTTCATTTGATCTTTCATCATCCCTGTAGAATAGGGCTGGAATAATTTTACAATGTATTTTAAATAATAACAAACAATGCAAAATTCAACAGCCTCCAGAAAAGGCAAAGCAAACATATATTTGCCTTGAAATGGTGAAAGTCCATATGAATACAATCACCTATACACAAGGCATTAAAATTCACATAGGAAAAAGCAGCCACTAAAGTGGCATTTGGACCTATTTTTGGATATTTATGCAACGAAGAAAAAGCACTGAGGAATAAAAGTGCAGCAGTGGCTTCCAGTAGTTGCAATAGTGTATGGATATAAATAAAACCTGGGGAAAAAGGTAATAAAATCTGTTAAGAGTTCAACAAAGGCAGCTGAAAAAAAAGTTATTTTCAGGAATACAGTGTCTGCTTTCAGATCTGAAGCAGCAAGTTCAGGGAATACATATATAAATACAGGAAACATGATAACAAGATGCAAAGCAAAAAACAGGAACACAGAACACTGTCATAACACAGCCTTCTAACGTTACAAAAGCAAAATGTAGCCTCTGTGTCTTATGTGAGCTAATGACTTCATCCCTCTCTTATTGAAAGTCCCCACTCTACCACACCAGTAAGTGACATCTTTCTGTCTCTAGTCATTTCCATTATTAACCCAATTCAGTTCAGGACAGGGTCTCACAATGCAGAGCCTTTGGCAGAAATAACAGGAATACAGGTATACTTCTCTATCACTCCATTCTTGTTTTTCCCTACCCTTGTGTCCATCATGTCAGTTCCTCAATCATGAGGGCATACATCCAGATGGACCGTGGTGCAAACCACAGCACCACGTCAGAGAACAAGTTTAGCTTTTAAGGAGGCCAGCCAGAATAAAAATATCAAGGGATGATTCAAAACTGGACATTCAGATGCAAGTTATGTAACTGTCATATAGCCTTCTACTAGTTTCGTGCATATTAGAGATGAAGCCTGGTTTGGAGAGTCTGTAAGAAAGCAGCGTATGTGGCCTGGCAACCTGGGGAAACTTTGTCTTGTCCCTGCGTGAGCCTATAAGCCATTGAAAGGTCTAGATGGTTTATTTTCCAGAAGACAGGTCGTTGTTGCGTACAGTCAAAAGCACCCTTCTGTCATATGTGTTTATTTGGAGGACAGAAGGAATTTGTCCTCATTATCTTTAGACCAAGGCAGACCACAGTAGCAAAATTTGGTAGTGTTGTCCAAAACTCAAAGTGTCAATTCAGTCAATCATCCAGGTGTGAAGTCACCTGCTACAATGCTTCTGAAATAAGATTATTATTGTTACTTTCCATCTCACAAACACACTAGACGTTACCGAAGAGATCAGACACAATTCTGTCTATTAACAGCGATGCTCCCCTACCAGAAGCATCAGATAGTTACTGTGGCCCAGGTGTATCTCAGAAGGTCTCTTACAGATAGTGAAGTATTTCAATCATTCAAGTCTATGGCTTGAGAAAAGAGCAGAATCCTGAATTTTATCCTTGTGCTGAGATTCTAAATTTGTCTCAGGTACACAGAAGTTTTCAAATCCTGTCAAGGATCTTTTCTGAGATTTAAGAAATATTTTTTCACTGGTTTAATTCCATATAAAAACTTTGCTAGTCACTGCCATGAAAAGAGGAGTGTAAAACGCTATGAAGGTGCTCAGTATCAGCGGTCCATACTCTGAGTACCAAAGCTCAGATGCTAAAGAAGCAGGGATTGCAACAGCAGCTTAAATATCTTATGTACAAGATCTATTGGTCTTTCCCCAACTTGAGATGTGCGGTCAAATCTTCTGAGGACTAGGACTACACTCTCCAAGGTAGCCCCAGGAAAGGGCAGCTCTCAAGTTTTCACCCATTATCAGAAAGAATGGAACATCTCTGTAATCAGGATGATACTAATACACCTGGGTTGAGAGCAAGAGACACAAAATATTTCTTTGCTTTCTATCAAGAGATCTGCTCAAAGGGATCTATAATTCAGGCCCAGAGCAAGAAGGGGTGAAAATACAAGCTTGTTTATTTTGCTCGAGTTTTGCATATTGCACTCCAATGTTAATGCATCCAAAACAGGTTCAGCAAGGTTTGACCCAGTATGTGCACTCAGTGTTTAATTTGCTAAGGCTTTGTTCATACCCGCGCACAGGATGGTAGCTTGCTGGGTGCTTGTGTCATGCTGACCCAACCAGTACTGAAACTTTTCCAAAGAAATAATAAAGAAAAAAAGATTCTCCACAGAAGAAGGATAGGGAAAACACTATTGAAGATCAACCTCTTTAGCAGCCACTGTTTACAAAAAGAGATGACATGGTGACAGTAAAAGATATTCAAGATACAGAAGTTATTCTAGCCTAGAGTGAATTGTATGTTCATGAAACAACAGAGTAAGATTTGAATAAGCAATACACAAGGAAGTGTAACATGTGGACTAGTGCTCCAAGAACAAATGGCTGGTCAATTACTGCCTAGTTAGATGTAATCAGTAGTGTACAGAACTAGCAAAATGCTTTTGCATACCTGTAGTGCCTTCTGATTCTTACTGAAATATTTGTCTTTCTGATATTTTTGGTCAAATCAAGGGCTTACAGTCTTTCCAATATACACTGATTACTGTTTGTACAAAAGATTGTGCTAAGTGCAGTCACGGATCAATGAAGTGGACTGACAATAATTTGCGATATATTTAGAACAAGCTTAAGATGCATTTTCTTCATGGCATATGAGATCTACCCACAGGAAAAAAAAATAAAGCTGTTTAGATACCAGAAAAGTATTTTAATTTCTCTCATATTCAGTAACGTGTGTGTATATATGTCTGTTGTACTATGATGATATAAAGTAATTCAAAACCATGTTTCCCACGTTAATTACAAACCCTATTAAATAAAAACACTAGACAACCATTTTAATCCAAAGTCCCCAGGTTCTCAAACCTAGACCCTATAGTTTATTCTGAAAGCAAGTTCTCATGCAGAGCAGGTTTATTAAGTTTGAATCGTTTGCTTCAAGTCATCTGATAAGCCTATGAACTAGCTACATAGTGAAGGGGAATAAAAAGATTTTTAAGTATAGAGGTATAGTGAATCATGCCTTTTTATTAGTCATCCTAATGAATACCTGCAAATTGTTCTGCTACAGAGTTATTTTAACAAGTTGGAGAATACAGACATGTGTCAGTTAGTGGCACAATTGCACAGTTTACCGCCAAGAAATTCTAGTAATCATTTAAATTGGTGATTAGATACCACATCAGCTGAGATATTTTAGAATTCCTTGAATTTCCAGTATGGAAGTTTACTGTGTATAATCACTGAGAAATATCCATAGAGTAAATAAATATGCAGGTGTCTGTTTAACAACCATAATGCATCTGTATTTACCAGCTCATCTATTTACACTGTTCATGCTGTTTGAAGGTGGCCATTAGCCTTAATTTTCAACGTGTTTTCTAGTTAAAAAGTCAAATTTACAAGAAAGGAATGAGATTGAACTGCTACAAAAAAATAGCAGGACTAGAAGTTTTTTAGTGTGCTTAGCACAAAGAGATTACAGTCCATGACTATGGCTCCCAGCAATGCTTCTTAAACACTGTCAACTTGATTTCTCAAATAAAGTCAGCAAGAAATTACTAAAATCCTTTTAAAATACCATTTTTCATATAATTTTATCATAAAAAAAATTTTTTTTAAGTCTTGCACTTTTTTTCTTTTGTTGGTACAAGCTATAGACAAAGCACAGATAGTAATTTTAAGCTTATTAGAAAAATTACATAACCTCCCACTATGACCATTTCTTGCTGTACTTAAAACTGCGTAGAAGTTGAGTGCAGGTAATTTTTTTCCAGAAACTTTTGCCATCATTTTTAATGCAAGCATAGTTGGTCAAAGTTCTAATGTATTTTTAAATAAGTCTTCGTTAACGCACACACGTTAATCGTAGCAACAGTCCAACACATTTTAGGCTAGGAAACCCCACAGACAAAGGTATTTTAAAAGCTAAAGCCCTCTCTTTTGTTTAAGGAGAAACAGAAGACGACCAGGGGAATAGGCCTTCCTTCAAAAACCCAGAGAAAATGCTTACTAAACCTACACTTTTCATCTTGCAGAATGAAGCTAAAATATACAGTATATCTCAGAAAAAAACACAGCATAGTTCAGGATTAAGTATTTACTGTACCACACTATTCATTGAAAGAGTACCCTGTAGCAATTACAAAGCAAATTATAAGATACTGAACTTAAGAAAATATAAAACATCGTCAAAGAAACAGTAAAGCAGAGAATACAAAATTGGATGGAGTAAAGAGAAAGAAATGCAGATATAAGGAATGGTTATAACAGGACAAGAAAGTAAGCTTAGGTACTTCAAATTTTCCCAGACGTTCATGACTTCCAGTACTCACAGGAGATATGCGAGTAAGCACATAGTGCTGCCCTCAAACAAACAGATACAGAGATAAGATACAGAGGGTAACAGTATCCTACCCCTGAGAAAACCACACCATTCTCCTTGGACACAGAAGCAAGAACTCCCATGTTAAAATATTCAGTTCCTTCACTGTCACTTCTGCGGATTCATTCACAAGTTGAAAGAGTATTTCACACCACCTCAAAGGAATAAAGTTATTTAGCTATGGAAAACTCAGGTATAGCAATATGTCTCATCTAAGGCAACAAGGAACTTGTGCAGTTGGTAACAGTGTGGATTCTCTTCACTTCTATTCAAAGTTTTGCAGAAAACAGACAATCCAATGATAATAGACAGTCTTCATAGCTCTGATCTCCTTAAGCACAACACAATGAAACTTCAGTTTTAAATCTTGAAAAGAAGCCAAACTAAAAGGCAATAAAATTACTCCAACTAATACATGAAGAAAAGCCCAGCATTGCAGTAATTCAGAATGAATTCTGTTCTCTTGATATTCTCAACCAATGGATGTTTTAAGAGCATTTTCTGCAGAAAAGCAGTATCTGTCCTGACAGTCAGTTTTTGACTGTCAAGAAAAAGAAAACAGAGTAATTTATATTGGAAAACCATAAGAATCAGTTCTCGGGTACAGGTTAGAAGTTTACAAACTTCTCAAGCAAAGCTTTAAAATGTGCCGATAATACAACTAGAAGTATTAAAATGCCTATCTGATTTTCCACTGATTCATCCCTGAATGGACACTGGCTCACAGGATTAAAACTGTTTTCACAGTTAAAACTAAAGGATTCAAATTTTCATCTGTGGGACTCATAAAACACTGTTTCAGTAGAGCACTACATGGTTAGATGGATGAAGGTCAAACGTTTATATAAATTTCCCACTCTCAAAGTCAGAATTTTGAGAAAAACACACAGATGAAAATATATATATGCAATTCCCAGCAGCAAACGGAATTATTTCTGAAGCATTCTACCATTTCCCTAAATTAGATTTCCACTAAATCAGAGCCAAACCAATAAAACTGTCTGACTGAATACTGTTTGAATTAATCCATGACAAAGGTATGGAATTCTATGATTCTATGACTTACAATATCCACACTGTCCAGAAAATAAAAACAGTAACAACCTGTGCCTAACATCTCAAACTGCAGCACTCATTTGAGGAAGTACTAAGCCGTAGCATGAAGAGAATGGGAAGAATCCTGCCTACAACACCACAGTACCTTAGCCATTATTTTGATGTTGAAGGAATAAGGTAATTAGCACATCGCTGTCACTAGGTATAAACATCAAATGATTTACAAAATAATCGGTCTATTGAATCCGTGTTCACTATTCCCTTGATAAATAGAAAAAGCCAGGCTCTTCAGGATCATTTCTCTCAAACACGACTGACACTGTCTCATTTTCATGAGAGACAGTCAACCTGTCTACATCTTGAAGGAAAAAAAAAAATTGATCCTCATCAGTTCCTGAAAGGAGTGGTACTTGTAATTAAAGACAGGTCGGTACTTATCAGATAAGGTGTACCAGGACTTAAGAGTGATTAGACTCCCTAACCTGGTTTTATTTTCAAATTAGCATAACCATTCTTCACAACTTAAGTATTTAACTTCTCAAAAGTCATCTTTTAAAATGACACTGCTGAAAAAAAAAAAAATCTATTACTTTACTTGCACCTGATTTGGGTTGTTCTAGATAAACAAGTCCAAGTCATCAGGATCGCCTGGAAATTCCTCACTGAAATCTCTTATCCCTGGTAAAAGCACCTCAAATGCAAAGCAATCTGGCCCCAGCTACAATGCTTTTAACACCATCTTTCAGCTGGCCATTGGACTCCTGTGTTCCTTAACTTTCCCATAGTCTTTCTTCTGTACCCCATCCCATACCCAGGGCTGGCTACCTACTAGGAACACAGCAGATAGCAGCAGGAACACAGTAAAAGGATAAAAAAGACTTAATGAAGTCAGCACCAGCATTCTGAGCTATCTGTGTGAAATGATTTACGACATCATAAATACATAAAATCAAACAACTATTAAAAATGTTGTTTACCCTTCCTTATAGAGCCTGTTTTGCCTCGCAACTACATATTAAGCAGCTCTACATTTTTAAAACAAACACTCAAAAAGCACAGTGACCAGGAAAGGGGAAGATGGGAAAAATAATTTTAACTCAGAATTTCCTCTCTCATTTTAATTAAACAAACCTGATTCCAATTTCTATGTTGTAATTTCAAACTTCTGTCATATATTCCCAGTGAGATATAATACAGACTTCACTTAAAACAATAAAGGAATATGAGCCTTTTCCTTCCTGAATAACAACATTGAAATAAGTGGCACCTATAGTCAGAGAAATAACTCTATGGCTTGAGTCCACACACTTGCCACACACGCATGCCTTCTGTCAAAAGAATGAGCAATCAAGCTTACTGAAGTAACGAAAAAAATATAGGCCAGGAGTAATTAATGCTTCTTTCAAAAGCAAGGAGGGGGAGAAAAAAAACCAAGAGAGGCCTAGAGGACAATAACACAAGCCATTCAAGTCAGATGGCACACAGAGAAACAAGGACTTATTGGTGGGGCCTTCAAACTTAGACACACATGCATATGCTTTGAGGTGTATCAGTTTGGTTGGGCTTTATGCTATTTATTTTCTCGAGCTCCAAGAGTGGGATTCCATGGAGCTATCCTAATGACCAAAGCTCAGAGTTTGTGAGGATTAAAAAAAACCTGAACACCCACACAAAAGGGGGTCAAGAGTATTGCAGCATAACATTGATTTTTTTTCCCCTTCAACAAGTGTCCACATTTTATTGATGCATTAATATCTGATTATCCTAGTTCTCCCAACTCTAAGTTACACATTGAAATGTATTGTTCAAAAAAACCAGAAACATCAACTCTAAAATAATTATATCCATGCATGGTTGCTCCACAAACCTGAAAAGCTGAAGGGATATGTCTATTAGCAGCTCAGAATCTGTAATGCTTGAGCTGTGTTTCCTTTTACTTAGTTACAAAAAAAAAATCCCCCAAACTAAATGCTACTTAGTGTGTACTTTAACATGGCATAGGATGTGACTAAGATTATGCAGAAAAGAGCAAAGCTGAAGCCAAACTCCTTTCATCTTGGATTCAGTGGGAATTCTAAGAGATATCAATATCACACAAGTTAAACAAGATATCCTTATCTACAAAGCAATACCATAAATTATATTACTAAAACTAGAAAGTCCTCCAGATATAAAACATAAAGTAAACATTGTATCAGCATACCTCCTGTCCTTCCAAGGCCAACCTGCACAGAAGGTTGAAGGCTTCCTTCATTTTTCAATAAATGAGGCAAATGGTAATAGATATTTGGCACTTGAAGAGATTTTCTACTTGTTAGCTCTTTTAACAATTTCAGTGTCTCATCTGCAAACATACATGAAATCAGTAATGCAGAAAACAAATAATAT
Source organism: Charadrius vociferus (assembly GCF_000708025.1). Lineage (NCBI taxonomy): Eukaryota > Metazoa > Chordata > Aves > Charadriiformes > Charadriidae > Charadrius > Charadrius vociferus. The sequence goes on along the minus strand of NW_009647874.1, from coordinate 4,890,276 downwards.
GAAGTTTTATGCAGTGGTAAATAGTACAAAATTCCAAGCTTGGTCCTAACTGAAAAACAGAACAAATGATGCATTTTACTGAGGCATTATATCTTGTGTATAAAGGACATCTTTTCGGCCAAGATTATTTTCAACCCAGTAACCTTGCTACAGATATAGTTAATACTTACCTGACCACATAAGACTTAGTGTGTAATCACAGAAGTAAAGAATGCTCCATTTATTTAGGTGTTTGGGGTTCTCCCCCCAATTAATCAAAATGGGAGGTTTATTTACCCAGATTTTTTTTACTTACACTTACAGAGCTTATCATCATATAGTGATGCTACTGCAAATAACTTTTCAAAGCTACAAATACATATTGGAATACACTGCACATACAGATACAAACCGAAAATAGTATTAAATATACCATTGAGATTTTGAGTATTTCTGCAATAAAATAAATGCTAACATGAATTTAAGTTAGTCAATTAGAGTACTTAAAATAATTCTTGCTCTTTCTAGAGTAACTGCATCTCAGGATGTCCAGGTGGCTCTCAAAGTTGCTAATAACAGTTTTTAAATTCCCCTGCTGCGCATGTTGATTTTCTTACATCAAGTGTGAAAACAACTCTTATTTCAAACGACAAATATGATAGCAGATGGACCTTTGAAAACCTATGGGCTTTACAGTACCAAGTAAAGTAAAAAACTGTACTCCAAGATAAAACTGAATTGTGAAGAAGTGAGAAAAGTAACACCATAAACATCATTCCTCTCAGATTCTGAGTGTGGCTTCTACAACAACAGAAGGGTTTTGTTGTGGACTTTGGTTTGTTGTTTGGTTTTTAATATTTATTTTTTGGTGAAACTAAATTCCTAACCACTCATAATCTTGAAAAAAACTTTGTAAATAGATGTCATAAGTAGAGACGCTTATTTTGACAGATTCCAGTACAGGTACATTTTACTTTTCCTACTAACATTTCCTTTAGCTTCAACCACAAAAGCTGGACTAAAAAGTCTGTCAAAGTAAGACAGCTCTTTGTATGAATGAATAATGATCTACATAAAACAACCTGGATTTTTTTTATCTTCAAAGACAGCAAATATTACATATTATTATGTATACTTAAGTACGTTAAGCTTAATAAAATCTATCTAATACTAAGTTCTGAGCACAAAAGCTCAGGAATTCAGACTTCAGCTGACCTCCCATCATGGTTCCACATGGAAAAAAAGAGCATGTCCCAGTTGTGATCCAGACATGGTAGAATGTTGAAAATGTGAATCAGTAACTTCAACTGCATCAGAAGAGAGTAACTCTCTATAACTATATTGTCTATAAGCAAGCTAACTGATTTTTAGAAATAAATGTGATAACTTAATGATAAATCCAGTATCAAAATTATTTCACTTCCTCTATTGTTCACTTTAATTGCAAGAACATACATACAGAAGAGGAAGACAAGAGTCATAGACTACGTTAAATGTAACCTTTATCCACACCATTCCTGGAGATCCAGTGAGCCATGGAGATCTGGTTGGATAAGCCATTAGTGTCAGACACAGGAATTCATCATTAATATCAGCACAGAGGGTCTATAATTATAACAACCACTCCCTCAACCCTCTCCACCCTCCCCCCCCCAAAAAAAAAGTAACCCATAGCACAAATGCAAATAGACAACAGATTCAAAAAACTTGATAGTTTTTTGATTTGCAAAACTCTTTTCCTCATTAGGCCAATACAGTGAAATTTCTGCAACCTACTAAACCAGACCTCTCACCAGGAAGTTTATATTTATTTTTAATTTTCCATCTAGAAAAATCAGAGTGACTAAAGCAGAAGTAGTGTGATTTTAAAAGTTAACTTCAACAATCTGGTAGCATCCTCAAATATTGCCAAACACAGCTTTCAGTAAACTTGAGCATCAGCCTTCAAAATGGGTAAAAACTTACAGAAGACTTTACCAATGTACCATTTAATCACTAGTTATTAAAAAGGACATTATTTGAACATTTTACAGATCATAACCAATACCTTCGCCTGTATGTTTTTACATCTTCCAGCTGACTTTTAAAGATATTTTAATTGCTTCAAGTTTATCCATTTCTTCTGTTTGCTTACCTTTCCCCTAAAGCTCCATTTAAAAAGTGATGTAAATTATTGTCAAAATATATTCAGTATGTTAAATAAGTAACCAGAAGTTCCAATTTTTATTTTTTTTTTTTTGGAGCTAGGCGTGGAATAAGTATTCAGTCCCTAAAGTCATAAGAATGAACAGAGAGTAGATCATTAAGAACAGAAATTGGAACAGAACCCAACAAAATCCCCACCAGATATAACATATTACAGATTCTTCATTTGCACTGCTGAACAGTTTCATTCAGCTTTCTTGATATTAATCTCTTATTCTATAGCAATAAGAAGAGATATTAGTAATGCAGCATTATAAAAAAATAGCTCAATCACAGTATGTACCTGAAAAATTATTCATTGCATTCTTACTCCCATTTGTTTCTGCTACTGCACGCCTGAACTGCTCCAAGATAGCATTCAGCTCAGAAGACCGTTGAAGAGTGCGATGCTCAGCTATACGAAGACGCTCCTTCAAAGCATGAAACTCCCGTTGATATGCAATCAACTTTTCTAGAGAGAAAAAAAGATGATCCTGGTTATTTTTGGAAACAAACACCTACAGACAGATCCAGCAAGGGTCAGGGACTGCTCAGCTATGTAGCTTCTGAAATCCAACCAAGAACAATCGAGCACAATCCCACCCGAGTTACGCACCTTAACATTTATACAGTATACAAAGGGAAGAGTGAGCTGCACCAGACACTGATACAAAGGAGGCATTGGGGGGGGGTGGGGGGGGTAATGCCCCTCACTGTAGCCACAGACAGGGGCAACCTTTGAGTTCCCATTACTCAGCACCACAAGGCAATTCTGAATCTTTTCTTGGAAGAGATGCTCACAAATCCTTTCTTTTAAGAAGCATAATAGGACTGGTGCTTTACAAAAGCACAGGTTATGCCTTTTGAAAGCCCTCTCTGAATATTTTGTAAGAATGAGTAGAACTTGATAATATTTCGGACGTACTAATTTCAAACCCAAATTGTAATCTATGATATAGTCAATGCCCACAAGAACAAAAGTTTTGGATCAAAATCCTGCTAATGCAGATACATACACGTATTCTTTGAAAGGAGACCAAAAGGGAGAGGGAAACACCAAAACGCATTTGCTGATATGTTGCCTATGCCCTTGCCACCCAGCAAAGTAAGTATCTCTGGTTTCTGCATCTCCCCTTCTTCCTATTGGTCATTTCCTCGAATCACCATCATCACTCTCATTCAGACAATCTACAGATATGGATTGGAGTATCTTAAGTGATTTTACACCTTGTAATCAATATTCCAACTACACAGCTGTCATCCACAGACATATTTTTTGTTATTTACCTATCAAATCCTAGCCTTTCAGTACTGCAGTGGTAGGGAAACAGAAGTTTTGCAAGCAATTTGAACCTCTTGGTGTTGCTACATTATAGTAACGCACGGGGTAAAGAAAGGAATTACAGTCAACTTTCCCTCGTTAATAATGTTGCATTTCCTCCAACTTCTTTCAATTTACATTTATGTTCTTTTTTGTAGTTGGGATATACTGTTTGATTATGTTTAGAAAACATAATTAGCTAAAATGCCCTCTGTTTTGAATACAGAAAAATAAAAACATAGTTCACTACCTCTTAAAAACATTTCCCTTGCCAGCCTTATTTTCCTTTTTTCATTAAAACCAAATGGTTACTGCTTTTGTGCCAACAAACCCAGAACACAGATGCTGGCCCACAACACAGTGCTAGGCACACTACACACTGACGACTGAATCCAGACTGCTATTTGAAATAGAACTTGGTGCTTTAGTCAGCAGTACTGAGAAGGCCAGGAAAATTTTCTGGAGTTTCTGGCACGAAAGACATTCTTCCTTGCCAATGATAACCCAAAGAAATCAAAGATTGCTTGGAACCACGTCTACTAGTTACAGTAAGGTTACAAAACATTTTAACAGCTAAACGAATATAGAATTGTGTTAGTGTAGAAGCCACACTCAAGTATGCAAGTGATAAACGAATGAGTGGTAGCAGGTTATATAGATCCCTATCAAGTTCTGTCTAAACAGGGAAGAACACGTGAGCCACCAAAGGACGTGCAAGGTTTTACTGAGGGGCTTCTATGGGAGTGGATAGCCTCAGAAGCAGCCTGTAGCACCAGGTCTCCCTTCTTGTCTTTCTTCACTGTACAAGACAGCAGGAAAACTTTGGTACTTCTGTTTTTCCTACTACAAAAAGGCTAAACCCATCTGTGGCAGAGTCTGTACTTATCCTAGGAAAATGGTGAGAACCCTATGGAACCTGTGGTTCAGACTTCAGCACCTCAAGTAGGATGAATTCAGGTCTTCCTCTCTTGACTGCGACTAATTCTTGGCAGAGACCATTTCTCTTCCTACACTTACTACAAGATAGCAGCATCACACGCAGTACTCCAATGATTCTGGTGCTCTAAGGAACAACAGAGGCCTAGACGGAATAATTTACTTAGGAATACGTAAGAGTGGAGAACCGTAGTAGTTCCCTGCCACCTCCACCTAGCAATCTCCATAATGCAAAATCAAATATCTTATTGCTAAACTCAGCTTGTAAACAGAGATTAAGATTTTTCTGCCTCCGTAATTCAGGTATGTAATACAAAAATGGGAACTACAGGACCCTTGTAATTCCACAGCAAAGTAAAACTCTGTTGTAAAACCACAAAAAACTGAGAGCCCAACTGAAAAGGCAGTTTTACCACATGAAGACATGAAAACTGTAGTTTCGTATTAAGAACTACCAACAAAAATCCCTTACTGAGGAGATGACACTGTCAGAGGAGGTGGCTGTTATAATACCTTTAATTTAAAATTAATATAATATGTCAAAATCAAAGGAGGTAATTAGTTAATTTTAAAATTATTTAGAAAGAAATTATGTATGTAGAAGTAAACTTTTACTTTCATAACTCATCATAGCAGTTTTTGAGCAAAGAACATAGGTTCCAACCATGATACTGTAAATTTTTTCCCAGTAGAAGTATTACAAAGTAGTTCAGTCCTGAGGCTCCCAGTGAACAGTATTAGTATTCATTTATGGTACTTGAGACCTCAAAAGCTTCAATTATTTTAAGAAATACTAGTTGAACGGTTCAAAGGAGTCAGTTTCTCACAGTTGCTTCAACCAAATGTCTAGGTTATGGAGGCTGCTATAAAAGATACGTGAACTCCTGAAACCCATCCTTCAAAAATGTAATGAAGTTAAAATTCTTTGCAAGAACTTAAGTCATTTAAAACATTTACATCTCTAACACTACCAGAGCTAGCACTTTTCATGTATTTGGAGAGGAATGTGTAATTTGGCCTTCTGGTACTTGTTTTATATGACTGCCTGTACTTTGAAACAAAAGAAATTAGATTTAGATTTCTAACAGTTATACCTTTGGCATACTTGCAGCACTTCAAAGCATTGATCAACTGTTCAGATATTTATTACTTAAAAGCAAACAAACAAAAAACCACAACAGCAGCAACATCAAATTTAATCTCACCCTGAAAGGCACTTGCAAAGGAGAAAATACTTGTTAGCCTCTTACAGTACCACCAATGGTGGTCACCACCTGTCCCAGACTTTAGAAGAGCAAATGTCCCTTAAGGCATCAGGAACTTAGAAATATTCTAACTTGATTTTTCAGAGTTCTTGCCTCCTAAGTACTTGGGAATGAGCTTGCAAGATTAAATTTAACAAACTATTTTTATTTAAACTTTGACTTATCTCAAGTTTGGTATTTGCCCGCCCCCCCCAAATATACAATAATTTGAAAGCTAAATCTTTTCATCACAAAATTAGGACTTTTTGTCAAAAACATGTTACTATGCTACACAAAAATCCCATTTATATTTTAAATTTCACTTCTTTCCTTACAAGGAGGAAGGAATCAAAATTTGCAAGTGACTGTAGAAGCTGCTCCAGAAATTCAAGACAGCCTTTCTGAATGTGTATGTAGGAAAAAAGGCCAAAGCTCAATTAGAGTTGAAACTGGCCAGTGCTATATCTGACAAGAAGAGCTTTGTTAAATAAATTAATAGCAAAAGGAAGTCTAAAGAAAACATTAGATGCTGCACCAGGGGAGGTTTAGACTGAACATTAGGAAACATTTCTTTACCGAGAGGGTGGTCAAACACTGAAACAAGCTTCCTAGAGAAATGGTTGATGCCGCAAGCCTGTCAGTGTTTAATAGGCATTTGGGCAATGCCCTTATCAACATGCTTTAACTTTTGGCCAGCCCTGAATTGGTCAGGCAGTTGGATTAGATGATCATTGTACGTCCATTTCAACCGAGATACTCTATTCTATGACAAGCTGATTTGTAAACATTGTGTACACAAAAAAAGTCAATGTAGACAATATTTTCAAAACACATTTGACCATTTAGTGTTTTATTGTTCAAAGGTTTCTCTAAAACCTAAAGAAATTGAACTGTTTCATTGTCAAAAAGTATCAAACCACATTTTTTCCACTGCTGTTACAGTACAAAGAAAAATACTAAGCCTAAAACCATAAGGGAAAGTCAGAGATCAGTGATCACCATCAGGAAAAAAGTTTCTGTTTGTACAATATTATAAATTACTTTTCTTCTTACATTGAAACCTAGAGTAATTTAAGAAACCAGAGGAAGGAATTCAGGCAGTAAGTTACTGGCCTTATACAGCTGATGGAAGAACCCCCAAAATATCTGTTCTCTGACAAATAAAACATCCCTCTAACAGCAGCTGTAGCCAATATCAAATACATTTGGTCTTCAATAGTTTCAGCATACAGCAGTATTTTTATTTAAGAACAATATACTATTTTACATTGAAATGAGAAGGTGATGCTTTTTCATACTTTGCTCGGAAGTCAAAAAGATCAAATGAAAATATCTTGTTAAGAAATTACTTGAAAACTGAAAGCATTAATTCTTCATCCTTTTCTCTTAAACTCCAGCAGTTTCAGCAAAACCCCAGAAGCTAAAACCTAAATATTTTAGCTGGCTTGATGCTGCGCACTTCTTGGAAAGCTAACACTATGTCAACTCACTCAGTAGTTTGTTTTCTCAGCTTTTTTTCCTCGTGTTGCAAGATGTTCTCCTAAATACACAGAACCTAGAATTTAGACAAGCTCACTTGAAAGTTGATGCAGTATTTTGAAAATTAAAAATTCAAATCAAACTGTGAAGGTTTGCAAGTTTTTAACCAGAGATGGAATCTCAGCTCTCAGCCTACTCTTCCTTCTCTGGGCTATTTATGGTTCTCCTATTAAACAACTGTTAAAAAAAAAAAAAGGCATTCAAAAAAGACACCATTAGCCTAAGTTACAAACTCAGTCCATTCTCCTCTTCACCACAGACAGTCTTTATTACATTATTTTATTTTTGCTCCAAATTTAGGCAACTCATAAGCTACGTTTTAAACCAGATGCCAATTTCCTAAACTCAACATGAAGCTTCTGAACATCTTAGCATGCATTTAGTTTCTCAGCTGTAGGTTTTGTAGTACCAGTATAATCTGTTTCTGTACTTCAACCCACGATTTTTAAGAGCAAAGAGCTTCCCCTTGGGATAAAAAAGGGCAAAGTAAAGGAACAAGAAAATATGCTGTAGTTTGAATTTACAAAAGCATTTTACAGAGAAACTCAGTTCAACTGAAATAACAAAAGAACTCTGAATTGTAGGTTAGTTACCTGCACTCGCAAAACACTCGCTGTATCATAATTCCAGATGAAACACATACTGAACAACAAAATGGCAAAATACCTTGGAAACACAACCAAAGCAATTCTGTGGCTATTCAGCATCAGTGACATTACAAATCATCAACAGCTCCTAGATTTTGTTTAAGAAGCATTTGGACAATGCCCTTAATAACATGCTGTAACTTTTGGTCACACTGAGTTGGTCAGGCAGCTGGACTAGATGATTGTTTTAAGTCCCTTTCAACTGAAACAGTCTATTATATTCTACTATGAAAACTATGCGAGGAAACTACTTTGGGTGCACTTTTAAATTGAGTGGAGTACAAACATCTATAGAATCAGCAAAATTCTGCTGCCTCCAATTATTTGAAATTTCACCATAAACCACCCACAAAGGAAGCAAAGATGGGTCAATACTGACAAAAGAACCTAGGCACCTAACCTTCGATTATTATACACTTTTGAAACCCTTATAGATGTGTGTGTGTGTTGCCATTGATCTTAAAACACAGAAAGTACAGTTGAACAGAATTTCTGATCAAGATACTGGTATTATTAAAGCAACAATCACCCAAAAAATACTCAATTCACTACTTAGAAGTCTGAAGAACTACTTAGATCCACCAATGAGATTGCAGGTGCAATTTAATACTGTTGAGAGCATGTAAGTACATGACAGTCTTGACCAAAGCTGTACATATATTGTTATATGATAATTCAAAAGATTTATTTACATATCTTGGGCAGTACTAGAAGAGGAACAAGTATTTAGATGACATGCATACATATCCATCTTTGTTAATGTTGCACCAGGGAAAGGAGTTATAGGCACTACAGAATCAGAGATGTCTTGTGACCCTCTAGAGATGCCTCTCTCAAGAAATAGGCTAAATAGCATACAACAAAAAAGGGCCAGAAGCTATCTAAAAAGGGAAGTTTGCATTTCTGGCAATCTCTGCAAAGTTTCTGACTCCATGTAGCCTGCAACAGCCATATTATGATAGTGTGACACTCCAGTAAAAACCCTGTCACACTCTACAAGGTGAGGGGCAGGCGGAGGGGGAAATTATAAATCTGTGGCTGCTATGTAATATGCCCATCCTTTCCCTCCGCTCCCGACCTTTTTTTTTTTCCCCGTGTTGAAGAGAACAGCATCGCATGAAGACCCTTACAAACCCCAAGAACGTTTCAGTGTTTCTCACAGTTAGTATTGCTATTCTCCCTAAAGGAAAGCTTTTTACTGTCTGCTGAAAGAAGCACCATCTACAACATAAAAAGCAGTATGAAAGCTTTGAAAGCTGTTATTTATCTTATCAATCAAGTAGGTTCAGAAATATGTTAAAACATAGGTCATTTCCACAACTGGAAATAGAACATACTTAACTAAGGTGACTGTATTTAAAAAAAAAAAAAAGCAAGCTATAATTTACTCAAGGACTCTATGGTGGTACAGCTGGTTGCCTTTAAAAGCAGATGCATCAGACAACAAGATCAGAAAAAGCTTTATAACCTTCCCATGTCAACAGCAGGCAGTTGAGTCTTCCGTCAAACTGCAAATCAGATAAATACCCGAAGTGATGGATCTATCACACAGAGAAAAAGGTAACCAGCCACAGATTTGGCACTCATAAAAGATGGTAATACAAGTACAGAGGGCTTAGCCTTACCACATTGTAGGTCTGATTTATATTTCCTGCTCTTATCCAACTGAACTCCTGAAACCCTCACCCCCTTTGTACATTAAATAGGAACAGGAGGAATTGACTGTCATCTGACACACAGACAAAAGGCTCTGGTTGGCCACAAAGCATTTCATACAAATATTCAATTAGTAAAATGGGTAAGAGCAGGAACAGATACCTGATGTGGCAGGACCTTTCCTCTATCCAAGGGGGTAATAGTCAAATCATTATTCAAATGAACAACATCTTACTGGCAACAGTGCTAAATTCATCAATGTAATCGTTAGTTATGTATATGGCCCACTCTAGTGACAACCTGTTCAGTTTTCTTCTTCCTACCCCAGGGTTCCCTCTCCTTAGAGCCTCACTCAAAATCAGCACAGCCTGCGCCTCCTCAAAAAAAGAGGGCAGGGCTTCAGCTGAAGTCAATTGTGCTACAAGTTAAAGGTTTCACAGCACATGTCTCATTTTTGTGCATACTCTGTTGAAGAGTTATTAAAATGCCATTAAATAAAGATTTGAATCTGTGAGAATGCACTGTAGTAAGTACTAATTTAGGAACTTTTGTGATTAGTTCTTCTACAACTCATTTACTCCCATTATAAAAACCCCACAGTAGTTACCATCGTGCCACAGGTCAGAGACAGTAACAAGCTTCATGTATTAATTCATTACACTTGCATTAAGGTTGCTGATCAATTTACAGGTTGATACAAAATAGAGGTCTTAATGGACAGAGAGCTTCCACACTGAGCTTTATATAGAGTCAATGTGGCCAGAGCAGGTTACTCTTCAATGAAATAGGGATTTGTCAACACGCCAGCCAATTCAACCTGGCATAGCTTTTACAAGAATGTTTCATTGTTTCAGCTACGTAAGGTGAAAAAATAAGTTCTGCACTTCCCCTCGAATCAGTTCAGATGCTGTGATCCATGAAACCATGATACCGAACACAGCAGGAAGTCATGACAATAGCTGCACTGACTTGCACTTCTACGCAACATGTATTTTTTAGACCATGCTTGATCCATAATACCAAAGTACCTTACAAGCTATCACATTTGTAGTACCACCTGATCAAATAGTCATCTTTGTCCCTCAGACAGATATCCTTTTAAATTAAAATCCTGCTCCACTAACATGTAGCAGACTAAATTTTTCCAGTGTCAGTCAAAAAAAAAAATAAATTCCTCCAGTAAATCAAAAGAAATTCTTACTACACTAGCACTTAAGTAATTTTCAACTTCATCTTAAAACTGACACTTTCTTTGACAAACACTAGATTTCTTATTTTGCGTGGGTTTTGCAAAATGTAAGTGTAAATACAATTACCCAATACTGTGATCCAAAATCCTGCTCTCACTGCACTGTACAATCACCCAGCATCCACATAAAAATGCACAGACAAGAAATAGATAGTGGCGTTTACTGAGGAAATACAAACATTGCTTCCATTGCCCTTTGGAAGCGACTCCAGAGCTCAGAAGACATTCACTAGGCACAAATCAAGCACTGCATTCTCAAGTGTCTGACTGAGGAGAAGCAAGCAGAGGAACTGTCAAACTGATCACACAGGCATGGCCAAAAACCTCTGTCCACAGAAGAGAGATATTAAAGATGTTCCAGAATTCACCTGTGACGTTTAGGTTTAGAAAAACAGCAAAACACTGTAGCAAGCTGAGGTAATTATCAAGTGTCAAAACCTGTACATAGGCACAAATCATATTTATAACCAGCAATATCAAACAATGAAGAGTATAGAAGGTCTTAAAAAAATTTGCCCCCCAAAATTAATCTCAACTATGCTTGCAAACCAGATCCTGATTTTGACTTGAAACTGCCTAAGAACTGATACATAGTGTCCTTGAAATGCTACACTATATTAACATGGGTGACTACTTCCCATTAGCTAATTAGCTGCCTTGCTCTTAAGCAAAATTAAAACCTTTTATAAGCAAGTTATGATGAGTTATAAAATCTGAAGCAGAAAAGTAATCAACCATGCAAATACAGAATAAAGTAGTACACTGTAAATGCTAACAACAGACATGCTATAAATAAAAGCTCAAGGTCAATTTTTATCACTCCTCTTTGAACACTTGATCCTGTGGGCCTTTCAGTTACAGAGTTTGTAGCTATGCCTATTCATAAATCTATCTTATTATTTTGAAGGGACTAGAGAACACGCAACTGTTTTAGAAGAACATTATTCTGTGGAATTAAAGACAGCAAAGTAAGGTAGATTATTTACATACAGAAAATACATCCCACTAATCATGACAAAACATTTTCTGCTTCATGAAACAAACAAAAAATGTCTTGTATCAAGATTTAGGAAAACAAGTGGGCAAGTCATTCTTTTATCCTTAATCTTGTTACTCAAATTGACAGGTCATTTCAGCAATCCAGTATTTCAATCCACCAAAACAATCCGGTAGAATTACCGTTTATTGCTCGTTTTCCACATAGAAATGTATTTATTAGGACTAGAAGTGTTTTTAAAAATGCTTTCACTGTGAAGAACAGTTTATTTTTGAGTGAAAGTTCTGCATGTTTTCCTTAATTTATTTTTAAACAACAACCCAAGAATTATAATTTCTTAATTTTTCATTGCAACTTGTTCACATTTTGCACTTCAAGGATCTATATAAACAAATAATGTTTTTTGTTCTCTCCACTTCTAATGCACTAGCACAAGTCTGAGTATTTGCTTTGAAACTTTCAGGGCCTGATCCAATCTCAGTCCAGATACTTTTGTTTAAACATTCTTTTGCAGCAGGAGCTGAAGTTGTTTTCACTAAAATTTTTAAAGCAGTTTGAATATGATCCTTTGTAATATCAACTGGTAAAACCTTCCTATTTTGAAATGTAAATTTTGGAATCAATTTACTTGTAAACACTCTGTAGAAAAAGTAAAAGCCCCTACTTTCTCAGAGATTCCACGTATACAAACAAAGCAGAAAAATCGAAGTACAAAACAGATCAGACTGAGAACCCACTTCCTCCACATTCTTTATATATCTTTTTTATATCTTTAATATAAATACACTAAAAGTGCTGCAGCTTACCAATCCAAAAGAAAGCATGAAGTAGTACATCAGGCAGGTTTGGTTTGTTGGTTGTTTGGGTTTTTTTGTTTGTTTGCTTTTTTTTTCTTTCTATAAAGCTACAGAATAAAACATTTTCCTAGAGGAAAAACAATCCTAAGCAATCAGAAGGTCAAAGAAGCCAACCTATAACTGTGACAACTAATCATTTACTTAAGAGTCATTTTAGTAACTGGATAGAGCAGCCAGGAACAGTTTAAAATGTCTTCAGATGCAATTGCTCACCTTTGCCTCTATATACAAATAGTTCAATACAGAAAAGTCCCAATTTAAAAAAAATCCTATAGAGTTATAAAACCCACTATCACACCACTCTCATACCTCCACTGATGAGGGCTGACAGAGGGTCTGAAAATTCCTTTTGTCACAAGGAATAAAGAGAATAATATATCAGAAAATCCAGACACCCACTACTAAGGAGGTCAAGTCAACAGAAGCATATGGTGTTCTGTCTGCATTGGCTTCAGATAATAAGGATAATTAAACACATGATTTGTTTGAGAAGAGTTATTGCCTGTACTTGAGCTGAAGGTCTTCTTTTAAAACAAAGAACAGCAAGCTACAGTGATGAAAAAGAAGGGAAGCAAGCAAAAAAAAGAAAGAAATCTCACATTTGCAATTTCTTTGTCCTGATCTGAATGTTAACTTAACTAGCATTCACACTTCTTTGCCTAGGACACAACATTGTCCAGGACTCTATGGATTAATGTAGTCCTCAGGGCTTTTTAGTTTCCAGCTATTTGGTTTTTTATTTCCAGTGCTAAGAAGCACTGTCAACTCTGCTGGCATTTCTTCTTTAAAGGGAAAGTGATATGAAAAGGTCACTGAAATCATACGCTAAATCAGTTCCACAATAAGCAATCAGCATTTAACACATCTCTAGCCCTGAATAGAAACATTATGGAATAAATAAAAGCTTCATAGATTCCATTCCCAAAAAGCAAAGCTGTACAAGGAAAATTATTACAACTTCTGCTATAGACATACATAGCACAAAGAGTTTGGTTTAAGAAATTAATAAAAAAGCTCAGCTGAGTGTGCAATCTATTGAATTCATGTAATTTGGACATTAACTCTTTACAGCGGTGGAAAACATTACCTTCAAACAAGCTTTACCAAAAATCCTCCAATTTTATATTTCTTACTTGCCTTGCACAAGACTCAAAGTGTATAACACAGCAATAGAAACTAGGAAGTGGTCAATAATAACATCACAGTATTACCTCAAAAACAGGAACGCAATTTCCAGGGACAGACTGTACAAAGATCATTATGTCACAGTTTTGGGGTTTTTTTGGTTTTTTTTTTTTTTTTTTTCAAACTGTCAAACCAGGACACAAACTAACTGTCAATTAAAAAGCCATGCTACAACTCTGACTAAAATCTTATGCAGAAGATCTGCTGAAGCAAACATGAAGCTCCAGTTTAAGCAAGTATTACAATCATAGCGCTGAAACCCACTTTACTTCTAAGATACAGGATAGGTCGATACCTAGCCTGCATTCTTGGCAACGCTGAAGGACTAAAGCACATTAGCTGACAGAAAGCATTTTCATTGCATTTTTTTAGCATATTAAAATAAAACAATCTATTGTACATTTCTGCAGAAATGCATGTATTAAGCATACATATTGTATCCATTCATTGTGTTTATTTCCTCATTTAGTTTATACATGTTTGTGTGCATGTATATGTGCATATATATATACACACATCACTGCTACCAATAAACAAGAATATCTTCTTAAAACTACACAACAGCTAATTATGCTCAGTTCTAACAAGACATATGAAAGAAGCCATAACCGCTTATGCTGATCTTAGCAGACAGTGGCTTCATAATGTAACTATCAGCATCTGTGTTGTATCATAATTTCAGCATTAAAAATATAAAAATCTAACCCTGGTAAAATTCTTTCACATTTGTTAAAAGAGAACAAGAGGCTACCCCTTCACCCGAAACACAGATTTGTTGACAGTGTAAACAAATGTAATTACCCTTTAGGTAATTCAACCCCTTACAGTCAGTTTGACTACAAGTCATCTATGAGATCTTGTTTCTCCTCAGATCTCAATCAGACAGTATTTTCAGCTGCTTTCTATAAACAAGCACATATACCTATATTAAGATATCAAATCAAAATATTATACTATCTAGTGGTCTCAAATTCCTGGACGGTTTTTTTAAATGAAAAATATTTCCATGCACACTACCTTTTTATAAGCTACTGAATCTCTAATTCAATTTCGTAAAATAGTGTTCTCTGCCTTAACAGAATTAATGAAAATAGGGTCTTTGATTCTCCTTGTTATTGACTTGATAAGTTAAAACTGGAAAAGGATTTGAAAGAGAAAACAAGTTTCCATAAAAGCAAATCATTACAAAAAAGTAAAATCATTTTTGTTGAAAGTGTTTATTATCCAAACCAGGGTGCACAAACAGTAAACCATTTTCCAAATCAATTTGGTAATCATTCAAGTTTCCTCTAATCCTATTACTCACGTCTTGCAAATAGCCAGTCATCAACTGAACCTGTATTCTATACTTTTTTCAATATCTTTTACATATCTGATGCCCTCACATCAACTTCCTGCTTTAGCTGCTACAGTTATAGCTGTGTCTTAAGATTAAAGAGATAAAGTTTTAGTCAAAGGTTAAACGCATTATTCCTTCTATTCATGATGTACCTGCATAAAAAAATTTAAAAAAAAATAACTGATCTGAAATCAACTTACTTTTTTCCTTTCTTCAGCTCTTGGCACACCAGTAATGTGATGTTGACATAACACAATGTTAACTAACATTAACACAATGTTAACAGCTGGAACCAAAGCCAACCAGCACCTCCCGTGTAGTTACTAGTGCTGAGGGACCTCATGATTCAAAGGATAAAATAAAAAAATTCTTGATTAAAAATTGAGAATAAGGTGCAAGTTTCATCCTTTTCATTTTGGAATCACCCCAAAGCCTTCAATAATAACCATAATTCAGAGAATATTGTTGATGGACTTAAATACTAGTTAGGAAGAGCCTATTATAAATACAGATAGGTCTGCATTTGAGAAAAACCCACAGAATCACGTACGGTTTAGAGATGACCATCACGTAAATCAATATGCAATTGTGAGCACTGGTGTATCTCAAGCCAGTCATTATGGCATTACACCAATTCAAAATTCAACTGTAGCTGAACACCTGAAACTAGTTTAATCTCAACTCTAACATGGCCTCTACGCATCATATTTGTTTTGTCATCATTTCACAGACAACTGTCATATGAATAAAAAGAAAATGAGTAAAAGTTTAAAAAGAACAAGGGGGGAGAGGATGAACAGACATGTTTATGTCATATGCAAATGACAGAACAAATAATATACTTTAACAGATCAGAATTTCAATAGTTGCAAACGAAGCCGTAAACATGAAAAGAATGGTTAAAAACCAGCAACAAACGTGTTTTCAGAAGGTTAGAGAAGGCACTACTTGGTTTCTAGTTAGACTTGACTAAGGCCATTGGAATATGCCACATGGTATAAGAAGCCAAAATTTTTTTTTTTTGGTGACAAGTACAGAATCTACAAAATACTCAGTGCAGGAAGTTAATAGTTTGGTTTAACTTCCCCAAATCACTGTGTTAATTACATATTTTTAATTATTTTCCCATTACACTATTCTTTGTCAATATTATTGAACATTAGTTTCTGATGCTACAATGCCACAGGAAAGTGTGGTTACATTTGTATTTCAAATGGGCTAAGATTTCTGAATAGAATTATAACTTTCATATTGATCCTTTCGGTAACAAGGAAGCAAAGAGTTTGTGGGAGACCTAGCACAGTGCAGGAATTATTCCCACAGAAGAAGAGATCCAAGAAGCATCACGTGGCTATAAACCACATCTTAATAAAGATGAATTGAAATAAAGTATACTTTGATTTTCCCCTTACAGGAGAGGCTTTGGGTTTTGCTAAAGATTTGTGCAAAAAACTTTTTACACTTGTCGTGGTTTAGGCCAAATCGGCTACTGGGGACCTGAAGGACCCCAGATGGGACCGACAGATGCTCTCCTCTACCCCTCTTCAGAGAGAGAGGCAGAGGAGGAAAAAGAGACTTACGAGTTTAGAAGGAACTAAACTACTTTAATGAAATATTAATAATAAAATAAAA
>NW_009647874.1:4868588-4873260 GCF_000708025.1 Charadrius vociferus | reverse complement strand
TGTTATAGCAATAAGTATAAGCAAGGTCCTCTCTGCATACCATGGCTGGGCATCAGCTATAAACATTGGTCTTATCACCCTGAGAGAGTGAACATTGTCTGCACAATGTGCTGTTAATTTCAGTTGTTAGAGAGGCCCAGCTAAGAAGTGAAGTTACTGACCAAAAATTGGTTCTGTTTTACCTCAAACCAGGACATTCCACCCCTTATTCCATACCATTTGCATCTTGCTCAGATTACTATTACCTTTATCTAGCAAATCTACACACACATACATATTGTATGTAAAACTCTATACTTTTGAAAGATGCAAACCAATACAGCCATAGGATATAAGTTTCCATTACTTTTATGTCATCACATTGCAGTATATAAATCAATATGTTATAAAGCTTTTTTTGAGAATGAAGGGTAGCATCAACCACATCAGCCACCAACTCTGCAGTTTCACTTAAATACTACAAACAGCAACACCCCTGTTAGCTTAACAATCAGCCTCCTACATTTAATTTCCATTTAAAAAAACGCATCTATAACATCTCAATAAACAACATAGCAAAGTAGTCATGAATGCCTCTTTCTCCTGTGGCACATTTAATGACGACAGGAAACATGTACAAACAGGAAGTAAGAGGCACCACAAATCAGATACAGATAAAAGCAAACAGCTAAAGCACAGATTTTTGCTAGACCCAGAAGGCTATTCTCCACTAATTCAAAAGAGGACCAAGTACAAAAATACACCCACAAACACAATCACAAGCAGTTTGTCCTACTAAATCTGCAGTATCATGAACAACCAAAAACTAATATATACAATTCATGTGTAAATGTCCGCTTGAGTTTTAAATATAACAGCTCTCTCACCTGGCACTCTGGCAATTTCATATGCCTAGAGAGAGCCAAGATTATGGGGCAGAGAGGGAACACCCAAACACAGATACTGCATCCACACAAGTTTCACAGATTTGTTTTCCTACAGCTGTTTCCACCCCTTCCCACTTACAGGGACTTCTACCCCAGTGGTCCCAGCTCTTCCCCAAGACTCCCATCCACACCCCACGACTCTCCGTTCCTCTGCACTGTAAGCCCAGCCACCAGAACCACCATTTGGCCCTCGGCACACAACCCCTCATGCTGTCCCCCATGTATATCTTACCGTACACACAGTTCTTCCACACATTAACAGCACTTGCCTTTAACCACTAGCTAGGTAAAAGACAGCAGTGCTGCAGCACAGAGCTCTGCACCCGTCGTGTGGTCAGCGGGAACGTGAGCAGCGGCTGCCCAGCTAGCAAAGCCCAACACAGCTGCTGAGCTCCAGCCCTTCCCTCCACAGGGCCAAGTGGAGGCTCTGTTCCAGTTCTAACAGCCTGTTTCCTCCAAACTTACAGGAATATTACAGGAATACAGTGTTACTGACAATACCAAATTTGAACCAAGTGAGGAAGACAGACTGAAAAAAAGAAGTATTACAAAGGAGTGATAGTGGAAGAGGATACAGCAGCATGTCTTAAGGCAAAAGAAGCTGCAGTGACATTTCAACTTTTGAAAAAAAAGTTAACCACAGCAATCCTACATTCATCGTCTGCGTCATTTTATCAATATGACTGCACCAAAGAACAACTTAAAGTCATTGGTACTGAATATACAAATACATTGTGAGTGTCGTAACATCAATTTTTTTCCTGCATGAGGACAAACTCTCAACTTCACCCAATTCAAATCTTTGATCACTGCAACCTATGCATAGATAAAATACCACAAACCCCAATGCAACTCATCTCTGGATCCCCAAAATACAAAAGAAAAGTCTTCCATTCAGTTATAGCTTGTTCCAAGTTAAAAACTTTATCAAACCAAGCTAAATACAGTTAGATTTAAAGCAATGTATTACAAATACAGAACAACGCATTAGTCTCTTTTTCAATGTCTCCGTATAATATAAAATTGCACATTTACTGTATACAATTGCCTTCTTAGTAAAGCAGTGTGGAGGAGGAGAACAAGGGAAAATGAGCCCTGACCTGAAAAGGTCATCTCTACCTATGAATCTGTGTGTCCCATTTACACCAGAAAACAGTTATTCTACCAACATGTGTCTACACACAGTAGTTTCAGAAAGGTCTCCCCTATTTCTACCTAGAGCCCCCTCGATCAGCAGATACCTTTGTGCAAAGCGAAAATGTTTAACCCTGATGCTTCCATGCAAACAAACTCTTCAACACACGCACCTCCATACATCCTCCAGAATGTGACTTGTGGCACATGTGCCAACCAACTGGGCAGTGAGTGGTTGATCCCTCTCAGACATCCCAAAAGCACGTGGACTATTGTGCAATTGCTCAACAACTACTTATCACAAATATGCACTTACACAAATCTTCTCAAAGGTGTCACTTACCATGCACACTTCAACAATCTCTGTGTACACAATTGGGAGTTCTGGTCATGCAGTAACCTGTGCATCCACCCTGCCGGGGCTAATAAGGCATTTGAAGGATTTCTACCCAGGCAAGATTTCCATGAAGAAAAAGAAGTCATGTCCAGAAAAACCCAATTGTATACATCCCAAATCTTTTCCAAGAATCATCATATTATATGCTCACACAACATTCAGGGCTCAGATTTTGAGAGGTAAAATGCTGTATATTCTCAAACAGATTAATTCAGCTACAGACCAATGTGGCAAGGAAACAAAGCACGCAGGAAAGTAGAACCACAACACAGAAAGAAAAAGCAAGCATTTACAAACCTGAAAGCTTTGTAAAACTTTAACATGATTTGTTTCTACCACAGAATTGTCAATAACTGTGGGCTTCTGTACATGTAAATCAAGACACTCCTACTTTAAACCACTCCTTTCCCTCCACTCAGAAACCAACAAAACGTACACACCAGGAAATACAGCAAGAAAAGCTAGCTTCCTATATTAAAACTAGATTAGTACCAGTAGATTCACAGCCAAATGTTTAACATTTTAATACATTAGAAGAAAATTAATCTATTAAATGATAACTGGTCAGAAGACTAGAAGACTGCTACCAACTCACAATTAACAACGCTATTGTAAGAGTTGAAATTTTTAGAAATTCTTATTAGCTTGGGCACAAAATTCAAGCATTGCAGAAATTTTATTATTGTTTCCACACATGCTAGTGCACTGAGGTTGCTGATGCTCCTTGGTTTTTTTGTGCCTTGACAACTGTGTCAAACAAGCTCTGTTTTCCAGAACATATTCTAACTTGTCCTCCTTGCAAACAACTCAGGATCAAAGCTTCACCATGCTTGCACATCACTGCAAATTAACAACAACCTTGTAAGTCAAATGTGATCCCATCATGTTTGTTTTATTCAAATCTTTCTGCAACAGTACCTCTACAGTTTGTCTCTATGGGCTGTGCAACTAAGTATGAGGGCTGTTTATTTGCACAACTACTTTACTAGTTATTTGTAACGGAATAAAGATTTAGTTCAGCCCACCTCTGAACTGTCCGAGGAAATGCACACGTTCAGAGTGTTGATATGCAAGACCATGATGTATCTGTGGGCTACAATAGCAACATTCATGCATGATAAGCATAGGAAGCTTTAAAATTATTTTTGATCATAAGATAGTAAAATTATACACTGCCACAAGTTAAAACAGGTTTTCTGTTGCTTACTGTTAGATAGATGGGTAGCACGTCTGTGGGAAACATCCGAAGGAATAGACAGAAAGCTGCATGAAAGCCAAGGAGACAACCAGAAAAGCAGCTGGAAGCACAGCTCAAAGACTGTCTACAGTAATTGCTTTTTAGGCAGAGACTATCTGGAATAAAGCCTTGCACTGTGAGCAGGGAAACCACTTTCTATTCACTTTCTGCCATGTTCAGGAAAACAAAATATAATGCATTATAAACAAAACTAAATTATAGACTTACCAGTGTCTCATCCTAAAAAGAAACAACTTACAGAATTCTAATCCTAAAGACTGTATCAATAATGGAAAAAGCTTTTTTGCTATCCAGGCAGCAAATAAAGTCTTGACTACACAGCGGGAATAAGGTTACTGAATAAGATACTACTCTAAACAGTGGAGGTGAGGGGAAAAAAAAAAACAAAACACAAAAACAAAAACCAGACACTTGAAAATAATAACAAGTCACTTTGAGATTTTTCTAAGACATTATTGATTGATATTTCTAACACATTATTGACAGTCGCACTCAAAGAGTTGCGGTCAACGGCTCGATGTCCAAGTGGGGAGCAGTGATGAGTGGCATTCCTCAGGGGTCGGTACTGGGACCTGTACTGTTCAACATCTGACGCAGACATGGACAGTGGGATCGAGTGCACCCTCAGCAAGTTTGCCGATGATACCAAGCTGTTCGGCAAGGTAGACATGCTAGAGGAGAGGGATGCCATCCAGGGGGACCTGCACAGGCTGGAGAGGTGGGCCCAAGCCAACCTCATGCAGTTCAACAAGGCCAAGTGCAAGGTCCTACATCTGGGTCGGGGTAATCCCAAGCACAAATACAGGCTCGGTGGGGTATGGATGGAGAGCAGCCCTGAGGAGAAGGACCTGGATGTGCTGATTGACCAGAAGCTCAGCACGTGTCAGCAATGTGCCATCACAGCCCAGAAGGCCAACCATATCCTAGGCTGCATCAAAAGAAGCATGGCCAGCAGGT
>NW_009647874.1:4857977-4868567 GCF_000708025.1 Charadrius vociferus | reverse complement strand
CTGGAGCGTGTCCAGAGGAGAGCCACGAGGATGATCCGAGGGCTGGAGCACCTCTCCTATGAGGAGAGGCTGAGAGAGTTGGGGCTGTTCAGCCTGGAGATGAGAAGGCTCTGGGAGACCTTATTGCAGCCTTCCAGTACCTAAAGGGGGCCTACAGGAGAGCTGAGGAAGGACTTTTTACTAGGGCATGTAGTGACAGGACGAGAGGGAATGGATATAAACTGGAAGAGGGCAGGTTTAGATTAAACATTAGGAAGAAGTTTTTTACTTTGAGGGTTGTAAGGCACTGGAAGAGGTTGCCCAGAGAGGTTGTTGAGGCCCCATCCCTGGAGGTGTCCAAGGCCAGGCTGGACGTGGCCTTGGGCAACCTGGTCTAGTGGGAGGTGTCCCTGCCCATGGCAGGGAGGTTGGAACTCTATGATCTTTGAGGTCCTTTCCAACCTAAACCATTCTATGATTCTATGATTATTTTCATGGTTCCTAGCTATAGAAACGGCTGTGGACATTAACAATAAAAGGTTACGTGAATCTGCTAAAATACAAGCAAACCTTTTATGTATTTTAAGGGATCAAATTTTATGATAATAAAGGGCAACTCTCACATATCTCATGCAACCATCAATATTATTTAGTAATGAAATGCACTGGCATATCACTCTTGGCACAAGAAGAGAAACTTGGCAAAGGTCAAAAACAGCTAGTATAACTTAGGTCAGAAGGGACTCCTAGGGGTCATCTAATCCAACCCTCTGGCTCAAAACTAATTTCTGCAAGGTAGCTAGTTCAAAGTTAGACCGTTGCTGCCAGCTGTAGGTCTTCCCTACCTCAGCCTTATTTAGGGAGCGTCACATTGACTTTAAAAAACAATGTAACTCACTCTTTTTGTGCTAGCCCAAATCTCTGTTGGTGCCAAACATGGTATTAGTGTCTTTGGCTTGCCATTGCTGGTTTAACTTGTTCATGGCAATTCTTCAGCCCTCCCAACTAGTACGTAACTGTTCTTGCCATTACAAAAAAAAAACTTTTTCCACTACCTAACCTTGCTTTCCCTTATATTCTGTTACACACTATGGCCCCAAAGGACAGATTATGTCCTCTTTTTTTTTTTAAAACAACTTTTTAAATATTTGGAAATTATTTTCCCATCTTACTTCTCACACCTTTCCTTTAAGCTAATGAATGTAAGGACACTGACCCTTCCCTTACAATTTAGATTTTCTAGATCTTTAATAACTCGTTGCTCCACTGAACACCACCTAATGAATCCATTTTCTTTGCAGTGCACCATTCAGAAAGGGACACAGTGCCAAGCAGAGCAGAAAGACAGCTTCCTGTGTCTTGCTGGAGTAGCAGACTTCATACTTCTTAACACTCCTTTTTCTGTTCAATTTCTTTTGTTTTCTGCAATAACATGATGACTCGCACTTAGCATGTGATTTACAGTAAACTGTCATTACTAACTAGAATATCAACACCAAATTTCTTCCCCAATTCTTTATGCATACATTTGACTTTCTTCTGCTTTACTGCACCCCGTGTTTTATGAGGGGCACTTTCACCTACCTTCAACCCTCCAGTCATCCCCCCCCTTCCTGACTAGGTCTCCAATTTGCATAAGTTATTTTAAAACTTCAATCTCTCTGCCTACCTTTGCTGCTCGTCCCAGCGCAGTGCTGTTTGAAATTTAGTAAGAAATCTCTCCCTCTCATCATCCAGATTCACTAAGGAAAATATCAACCACCACCAAGATCAGGACAGATCTTTGCAAAGTCCCTCTTCCTCACTGTTATAAATGTGACCATGTATCTATTGTAACTACTCTAGGAAGACAGTTACTAGCAAGAAGACAAAACACACACTGGCTTACAATCCCCTGCGAAGGTTTCTTAGTAGATACATCTCTTACAGTAGGGTACAAGCAGCTGTGTCAGATGCAATTTTTTCCTCAGTTGGCTAAATTACTCACATGATAATCTCTGCACGGGAGCGGCAACCAGCATTTTGGAGGATTCAAGTTAGGACAGAAGACTCAGGCCAAAGAAGTATTAAGAGAAGCCACACTGAGCAAAAATATTGCCTTTCCCCAACTCTGAGGACTGGGCCACAATTGAGAGCAGTACCTCAAGATGTTGGCCGAGTCTGGTCATATTAAATGCTCTGGTAGCAACCAAATTTTAGAATTTCATAAACTGTCAAGCTAACCTAGCTAGCAGGTTACTAAAAAAAGCAAGGGGACAAGGTAGTGCTGGAAAAGCCCCTTCTGTTGCAATCCTTTCCACTGAAGCTCATCAAAATCACTGGTGTCAGAAGTTCTGGTACAACAGGCACAAGACAAACATAAAGATACTGCAGACCTAAACACTGCCCACCTGAACAGCTGGCATATATACATATTCTGCTCAGTTCACCTGGGACAGTGTGTTCGCTATCTGCATAGCACTCTCAGTAAACATTCCAAACCTACATTCCTGATCAGCTTTAATGAAATTTAACTCCTATTTTTAATATCAATAAGCTATATGCCGATTTTTCAGTTTTGGAAACCAAACTTGAAGTGTATTTTAAGTAAAGACCAGAGTAATATTCACATGCTGGTGTTAAAAAGAAAAAGGAAACTCCTATTTCCTTTCATTTTAGCTCCTGGAAGATCTGCAACAGAATTTCCAAGGAAGCAAATGCTTCCCTTCTATTTAACAGGGAAAAAAAAAAAAAAAAAAAGAAAAAAAAAAAGACCTCTCCTCTTCAAACAAACTGGCATAAATTATTACATGCAATTTCTACTTTGGCATCCCATCCCATCCCTTCCCCTGCCTCCCCACTCTTCCCAGTTTGTAGTCCATTGAACTTCTTTGGTTGGTCAGTCTTAATCAACATTAGTGGGAAATTAGCACATAACTCAAAATTAGCACATGCAGACTGTAATCAGCATTTACTCAAAAAACAGTTTCTCTTAGGATCAAAGCATAAAGTAAGGTGGGTTATAGTTGCAAAATACTAACATGTATTGCTCAGATTTCTGATCTATTTTAAAAGAGAATATTTGCATAACCACTGCTAAAGAAAAAAAAAAATTAAACCTGGCCTCCTTACCCGGTTTCCTCCATGGTTCTGTAGGACTCTACTCCCTCTGGAAATTAATATTCCTGGTTCTTACCCCAAAGTTTTCCACCATTGGCTGAAGCTTTTTGTTTTAGTCTCAGTTAGGTTTTCTAATGGTTGCTGTTAAGTTTAGATATTTTTCAGCATTTATCATTATTGTGGCTGAGAAACAGTGTGGTAATTCTAATTTTATGAAAACAGCCAGAGGAGAAAGAAGAAAACAGTTTTATTACACAGCCCAGGCCATTTTCTCTCCAAATGAGATGAAATGTCATGCTTAAAACAGTAGCTCCAACCACCATTACTTAAGTATGAGTGAATATTCAGCAAAGTAGGAAGCTAGTTAACTATCTCAGAAGTCTTCTTGGAGGTCTTCCCATGTGAGTTTAAATCAGTGTACCAAAATAAGCCATCCTTATGCAGTGAGGAGATCTTACAGTTACGACACCACCCTTGGATGAAATGAATAGAAGCTTTTTCAACTAACTCTTCATCATTAAACAAGAACGTGTTTTACATTGGAAAAAGATAACATACACTACTAGTTTCAGATTGCTCTGAAAACTACATAGTTTAGACAAGCCTGAAGGGTTAAGTTGCATTGGAGTTTCACAATACATATTCCGTACACGTCCTCACCACTTCAAGTAGCCAAATGTCTTCTAGAAGTGACACAAGACACTGCCAACTACTGTTGTTCACCAAGAACAAAGCACACATACTTTAAACAAAAAACTGCTTTGCTTTTTTTTTTTTTTTTTTTTAAATCAAAGGCGGTAGGATCAGAGTAGGAATTTAACATTGGAAGAAAGTGATGAGGTTAATGAATGCTTTGCTGAGGAATTCATCCTACCACACCTGCCCTAATTCAGTAAAGTTATTTACCTTCCTTCCCAATTTCCATGCTGGTGACAGGCATCAGGAAGTTTGTTAACCCAAGAAGAGGAGGTTCTTGAGCATTATGGAGCATAATACTCTTCCTGGAACATTATGTACTCAGACCACTAGCCACATTAAAGATCAAAGCATCAAGACTACACTCTCTACATATCGCACAACAGCTTTGATGTAATTTTTGTGACTTGTGTAATAGGTACACAGTACTGTTTTGTACTGGTCAGATCTTAAGAGCAGTGCCTTTAGGACAAAAAAAAACAACAAACAAACAAAACAACACTGCGTTTCTGTAGCTCACAAATGAGGTGGTGAAGATCTGTGACCCTGAGCAGGTCAGTAGGACCACAAAGCATGATTCAGTCAAAAGAGATGGTGTTAAGCATAAAGTTATCACTTGCATAAGACCTCAGTTTTAGGAGAAATTTAGGGACATCTTACAGTGAACTGACTAACTGTGAATGTGAATTGACTGCAGATCCTTTAAAAGTGGTCCTTTTGTGCACCAAAGTAATCAGCATTTTGGGAAATTTGATTTCCAACATCTACTTCATTCATGTTAAACATAGCACATTTTTAACTCCTAGAAAACAATCTTACAATTCTTTTTCATTAATCCCACAGGAGAGGTCCTTCCCAGATGTATTCAGGGGTTGTACTCTTTCCTTACAACTCCAGTGCTTCTAGACATTGCATAAAGTTCAGAAAGTGACAAAGATCTTGGCCAAATTTTGAAGACTCTCTCCAATGACCAGAGGTATTTCAGTCAAACTTCTTCAAACACAGTTAACTTTAAAACCAAAACCATGTAATTGGCCACTTATCCAAACAGCAATATCTGCCCCATGAAAGGTTATTTACATAATCAGACCACCAGGTAAGCTAAAGCCATGCTGTTTCCAGTGATGGCACTTCAGACAGATTGTTTCCTTCAACTTCTGATGATTTCTTCGCATATCCTTAAAGTTTGTAAAACACTGTTCTGCAGAGACAAATTTTTGCACCTGAAACTAGTACCAAAGTTGGTATCACTTTGAAGTTTCTAAATCCTATCCTGCATAGACTGGGACTAGATATATTTACTAGAGGAAGACACGATCTACAAAAATATCACACATCATCCCACTCTTATTGCTATTCTACAAATGATTTTGTGTTTTAAGTGACAATTATCCCAGATCTTAGTTCCTCAATTAAAATTAATCACTTGAAGACTGGATTAGGGTTGTTCGAAACAAGGCACTATGCTGCTGCTTTTAAAAAGCAAAATTTGTTTTAGTTATCACTGAAAAAGCTACCAATTCGGGGTTTTTCTTTTTCTTTTAAAAAATGTAAATAGCATTTTCTTTCCAAGTGTACATTTACTTTGTTGTCCAAAGACTGACAAATACCTACAGGAATCTAGTGCATGCCATATAAACATAATGAATAACAAAAGTACATGACAGCCCATAGCCTTTCAGTGAACAGGAACAGCAAGCACTGTATTTCCTTCCAATTGAGCCACTCACAAATTTGTAATGAAAAATGTTATCAGTGAATTAAGATACCATCCTGCAAGGCTTACTAAATAAACATAAAACAATATCAAGCTGGAAAAAAATTCTTAATAGATGTATATCATCAGTTTCCGAACCTTTTCCATTGGTGCAGAAGTGTCTCTGATTGAAAATGTAGGACTAAATGAACTCAAATCTGTTTTGGTTTTATACAGCCTGTGCAAATTAATAAAATGCTAAACATAAGTTTAAAAGTAACGTAAAATTTAAAAAACAATATTCTATGCTTCTCTTGAAGCAACACCTCAAGAGCAAGTTATTTAGGCTATAGTTTCACAACCATGATTTATGATTAACTCATTAATGATGTCATCTTACACTGATTTTTAACAAATTACCATCTTCATGCTCAACAGCAAGATCCGGAAGATAAATGTAGAACTTTTATACCAACATTAAGAAAGTATTGATTCTAAGCATTCAAATGGAAAAAAAAAGTATAAAGAAAGTACAGCAGTCTGACCAACAAAAGCCTAAATTGTCACCAAGTGCCATATATACTAGTATTCTCCAAATAGCAGATTTTTGTTAATTTCTTTTAACAGAGACTTTTCTTTGTGTTACACTTTGACAAAAGAGAACAAAACTTGCAAATCATATGTCAAGTAAGAAAGAAAAAAAGCATGAGAAAGAATTTCACAGATATACCCCTTTGCTGAACTGAAAGCAAAATTCTTGTGAGGCTCTTCCGCAAGAAATGAATCAGTAACAGAAAATGTAACTAGAGAATGTGGTATTAGTCAAAATGAAGAAAATACTACTTTAGTGCTATTCAGATATCCTTTTCTTGTCAGTCTTTGGCACATCTACATTTCTGTTGTTCAATTAAGACCTATATATTACCACAACCTTGAGAACCTGACATTTTTCCTGCTGCTTACATTCAGGAGGCTAGCCTACCAGCCAACTGCTACAGCAGAGATAACACCACAAAGCATCTGCTTCTCCTACAAGTGCCCAATAGGAAAAAAAAAATTCCATATGCCACAGAACTCATCTGCTTCTTTTATACTGAAATATGGGTTACAAGTTGGCTGTGCTACACCACACAGTATTCCTGGAAAACTTCAGCTTCCTCTTAATGGACCTGAGGGAGAACTGAAGATAATATTGTCAGCAGAACAGTCAGAACAAACCTATTCACTTAAGACAGAATATGTGTTTTAAAATTACTTGATCCTTGAAGGACATAGTCTACTATTTTTCAAGAGATCAGATGTTTATAAAGAAAAAAAAACAAAAAACCTTTCTTCTAGAAACCATTCCCAAACAAGTTTAGTTGCTTTACTGAAGGACAAAACGGAAACACCTTACTTGCAGTAAACAGTCCTGACCCTCAGACAAACTGTATTTTCCAAGGTTCACATGAAGTGCAATAAGATCAACAAAGATAAATAAAAGGTAAAAGTCTATTATACACAATAGTTACTTGATTATTTCATGAGATTGTTCATGTTATGATAATAGATGCATTTATCTAGTCAATTTGCTCAAATTACTTTATTTCTTATACCCTACTCTGACAAGAAATATTTTATGTTTTATTCAAAGACTGAAAGACTTGTCATGCTATGATGTTGATCGGCAGTTTGCCACCTCCATCACAGAATCATCAGGGAAGACAGAAAGCAGTACCAAAATAAAATTCTCCGGCCGGGTCCATTGGCCATATGTCACGGGGGGGAGGGCCAACAAAAAAACAAACAAAAAACCACACACCACAAACGAGCAACAGGAAAAAAAACAAAACACACACACAAAAAAACCCCAAAACAACCAGAGACCATATGTTTTCCCAACAACTATAAACCAGGAAAAAAAAACACCCCAACACAACTATTGAACTTGGACCAACCCCTTCCTCCAACAGTAGCATTTGTTTTGCTTCAGGTACATTTTTTTTTTCTTTTTAAATCAGAATCACTCTAAGTTAAGTTTCCTGAGTATTTACTCAGGAGCAGGTATTTACTCCTCACCAAGGCAGTATCTTCTGGAGCAGAGCTAGTCAACAAAAATTTTTACAGATTGCTAACATACAGCAGCAGTGCACGTGCCTGTACTATTCATTCCTCTACCACACAGCCACACGGAGGTCAATTTCATTTTGGAGCCTTTAACTTACCTTTGCCATTTTGCCATGCAGTGTACCAGGACAAACTGAGGAAAGTGGTGATGAAAACTAACACGGTGGCCACAGTTCCATTTCGGAGCCTCATCTCATTTCAGCATCACACTTGTTTATGTTCTATTACCAATGAGGACCTATCTGTTGGGTTTGCTGCAATGAAGTCAGCTGAAGTCCACCAGCAGCAGCCGGCCAACAGCAACTCAAAATGTAGCTCTCACATATCAGAGGTATCATAAATCAATCCATTCCAAACTGTTGTAAGATTTCGTGTAGTTCTCATAAATTAAACTTCTCTTTATTCTTCTAGTCCTGTTTAAAGGAAACAAAGTTTTAAGAAATTATGCTAAAAATATTTACAAGAGTCCCCCATCTATCAAAACACGGTAAAGAAATGCTACTATATGCTCATTACTGTGGTTTACATGCACCTCCCTTGCACTGCCTCAGCCTTGGCTCAGAGAATAGAACTTGTTAGATTAATTTGTCCTTTTTCTGTTAAATCTGGAGGAGCTGTATTTCACATGAATTTGGTCATTAAAGGACAAACATACGCATCACCAACATCACAATTTTATCATAAACTCAAGGAAAGATCATGTGTCACCTGACAGGTAATGAACGGATACAAGAGTTGTTTTCAGGAAGCCATCAACTCAAGGCCCCAGTCTTAAGTACTCACTTCGACAAAACCCCTCTGAAATCAGTGAGGCCTAATGTAACTGCCAGCAGCAGAACCGCCCCCAACGAACTGAGAGACCAGAGCTTTAAACACCATTTACAAACCTGCATCACTCAACTCTCCAGGCTCAGTGCAAGAGTATTTGACCCATCCACAACCATTATTTTTCCTAGCTTAGCTGCAGCTAACGCACAGAATACAGTCACACATGCAGAGAGGTTCAATCTATACCAACTGGCAACAACCCAAAAGCCCCACAAAATGCCACAAGATGACCGTATCCCTCCTCTGTTTCCACCACACAGGCACAAGGACGAGACACAGAAGTTACCTACAAATCGATTTTATCCCAGATGAAGATTCCATATCTTGGGATTAGAAATCCTCAACTGGCCAAACACAGCCACCATCTAACCACACTGTCCTAACTGAGCAAGACAAAGAGAATAAATTAACCAACTTCAAAAAGAGGGGGGAGGCGGGGCAGAATTGTTTTTAAAGCACTAAATAATCCTTCACAGTAGCTCAAACTTTAACATTTGACATCCTTTTAAGGCACTGCCAGTTTTTCCCCACTATAAACTACATCTGATGCAAGTATGCTACCCAATTTCTTTGAATTTTCCTTGGAAGCACTCTGTCACACTCTTGCCTGGGTGCATTTAGAACAACAGACGAAAAACCCTTTTTGTTATTACGCTACCAAGGGACAGTCAAATCTGAACTACTCTTCCCAAGTTTCTATGGCAGAACACACTAGCTTTACCAAAGAGTTTGCAAAACAAGACATAATCAACAGGCACAGTTAACAAATGAGGGGAAGAGAGCAACAGTGTTGCAGAACTACACTTCTTGCATCAAATCTTGGTCGCAACATCCAGGTTACAGAACGTGTTTACCTTCGGACTATGATTACCTCACATGTAATGCTAGTAACACGTTCTGTTTTGAGGAACTTTACACACAGACATGTTTGTGGCTTTAAACATTAACTCAGAAATCACATACTGCCTATGAGGAAGGAAACAAATGCAAGTACATGGGAAGTACACAAAGTGGATAGTAAAATTCAGTAAGAAACAAAATGATGAGCAGGGATAGAAAAAACTGTGAAAGGCCTTATGATATGAGAAACCCGAATTCAACACAGTGAAAGATAAAGACAACTGAGAGACCTATAGAAAGCTAACACGGAGAGCCCAGCATGCCAGGAAATATCATCAGCGCCAGCACTTTAAATAGGAGATGGACCCAATAAAAGTCAGAAGGGTAGGCAATAGTAATTGGGTGAGAAGACAAAAGTCTAGGTGAACTTAATAGCAATGAGAGGCAAAGATCTCAAACCCCCAAGGTTTTGTAAGGCCTGTCTACATGAATTTAGAAAGTTCAGGTGATTCCCAGACTAGCAGATTAAGTGACTAGGATACCATTAAGGTCAATGACACTAACGCGGCTCAAGTGGCTGTGAAGCAAGGATGTCTAAACTGTAATCTACCTATACCATTATTTTAGCAGCAGTCAGATCTCTCTGGAGCAGCTCAGGTGTGCACGAAGGACCAGGCTGCAAGCTAGACGGATTAACACACTGGGAGCAACAGACAGCTGGTCCGACATGCAAACAAGAGAGGGCAGCCAGAAAAGTAGAAATGTCATCTGATAACGCAAGGAAAGTGAACCACCTGCCTTGCCAGAAAATGCAGGCATCATTTTTACATTTGCTGCAACAAAATCAAGATGTTTTGATCAGGGCTTCTCACTGTGCAATCCGAATCCACAAAAAATACAGCCTGAAAGAATTCAGAAAACGAAACAAAAGCCCTTAAAAATAACAATAAAAAAAAAAACCAACAGCAACACGATTCAATTAGCCGTGAGTATGCACAAAATTGTGTCAAATTAATAATTACCATGGTTTTGAGTTGGCTGGTTCTGCATTTATGGTGCTGTACCCACTCCTCTTAGCACAGGCCAGCAGCAGCTCAGCACTACTTAGGCGATTATTCGAGCATTTCACTATACCAAACTGCACACACCAAGGCCACGCATAGAACCAGAAGACTTCCAGCTTTTAAAAACGCAGATAGTTAAACCAGCAGAAACCCCATGTGCAGGCGCACGTAAATTACTTTACCCCCAGGTGGTCACTTTAGGTTTGTTCAATAATTTACCACTGAAACGCTTCAGCAAACCCCCGTCACCGGCGGCCGGTAAAGGGAGGTGTCTCTCGGCGC
>NW_009647874.1:4856443-4856961 GCF_000708025.1 Charadrius vociferus | reverse complement strand
GCCCCCGGCCCCACCGGCTGCCAATAGGGCGCCGCGCCGGTGAGCGCCGCTCATTGGCTGAGCGGACTGTCGCTCTCATCGGCCGCGGCTATAAATACCTTAGTCTCGCGAGGTCTCCTTCAGTAGCTGCCGCGGGAGGGCGGAGGGTGTAGGTTGTAGGTTGTTAGTGCTCCTTTTTCCGCAGCGTATACCCATTTTAGACTGTGCTTTTTGAGGTTTATTGTTCTGGAAAAGCCCGGAGAAGGGCTTAGCTGCCCCAGCATTTGGTTATTTATTGCCCCGTGGTCAGTTGTAGGAGGTCCATTTTTCTGGTCATTGCAGGGTCAAGCCTGTGGCCTGCTGTGTGAGGGTGTACCTATAGTCCCCAGAGGAAGTTGAGCTCGGTAGAAGACATGGCACACTGCCTGTCAGTGCCAAGTGAATCGCATGTGTTAGTGCCCTGTGTGATGTGCTTGTTCACCAGTGACAAGAAGTCGCAGGTGTCAATTTTCACAGTCATGAATTTTACTGTGGAGTTC
>NW_009647874.1:4782814-4856405 GCF_000708025.1 Charadrius vociferus | reverse complement strand
AATTAAAGTGCAGCTTGTTGCTTCACACCAGTTAAATGAACCCTCTGTCCGTTGTGTCGTCCACAAGTGGGGCTCTGAGGAGAGTGTTCATGTTGCGCTGCGTGCCACCCAAGATGCTGGTAAACAGGTACGGCTTGGGAGGTGTGAAAATGAACTCACTTCCCCTCAGAGGATCATTACTTCTGTGTTGTGCAACTGGTGAAAGTAAGTCAGTGGCAGCTTTACTCTGGGTTTATTATTTAGGGTTGTGATGTTTCTGTTCTGTAAGCAATCCCTATTTTCAGTGGTTTGTTTCATATGTTCCTGGAATTTAATGCATGTTTTGCAGTCTGAAAGCTCCCATTAAAATCAAATAGCACCCTCAGGTTAGGATCCTATCTACCTCGCAAGAGCCATGCTCTTACCATGTAGTGCTACCTTGTTAGCAGTGTTTGGTCCTTTTGATTAACTCAATTGCCTCTCCTTTTTTTTTTGATCTTCCACCTAATTTAGACAAAGTCTACAGTACACATTTTTACTCTCAGTTAAGGCTCTTATGCTAGATATAGTGAGATAGTTCCCAATGAGATCTTTATAAACTGTCCAAAAATCTTACTAGCTATTCTGTCTGAAGAGTGACATTTAACAAGTCTCCATAGATTATTTTTTTTAACCAATGCTTAAACACATTACAGTATTTTTGCACATTCACAGTAGCACATTTTTGCACATACACAGTAGCCCTCAGTGATTTTACCGGCTTTCTCAAAGCTTGAAAAGCAGGGCTGGTGGCAACTCAGGCAGAGCGCAAAAAAGCAGCTCAGGAGTAGTTTGCAAGGTCTTGACACCCAGGCTGTTCTGTGATTTTATTCATTGAGTGGTGTGAATTTATTATGTAAATGTGGGCTTCAATCTTCCCTTTTATAAAGAAGTGGAATGAAGTGGATTTTTTATTAAAAAAAAATTCAGCACAATAACTTTCAAATAAAAATTTGTGCATGCACATCCTTACGTGCACGCACATACATCTATGGCAGATATTTTTTAGGAAATCCCAACAAGCTAAAAACATTAGAGCCACCACTGTTTGCCTCTAATAGATTAGTGTTGCTTAGGGATATGAATTTTTTCATTTCTGTGCTGGAAAAAAAAACCTGCTGGAGACATTTTCACATAAAAGTCCTTTTGTCAGGAGAGCTTAGTCTGCTGAAGAAAAGATTCTGGTACAAGATGAGTTTAATGACAGTTATTTCACAAGGACTGTCTGAGCCTTCTTACTTTTTGTTCTTTCACTGATTGAACGTTTGCATTAAGGTGGTTTACCAACTGGACCTTGACAGTACCCAATTAACTATTAACTTCCCCAAACAATAGAGTAAGCATAATGTGGTTGTTTCTCAGTTCCTCTGACATCTTTCCTGAAGTTAGTTTCCCAAGAAAGAAGGCAAAGTCCAAGATAGGAAAAAAAAAATCAACATTGCCCTCATCTGACCTACTACAGCAATAATCAAATGCCTTTTGGCATATTCCTCTGCCTGATGCATGGAAAAAGCGCACGGTGAAGGAAAATGCTGCAGCTGCCAGAGAAAAGGAGTTGGGGCTGTTTGGCTGACACACTAAAATGTTGCTTACTTCTGGTGAGGGTGGCAGCTCCCTTTTGGGCCTGAACAAGATGACGGCAAATTTCTGAATTGCCTGAATGATGGCAAATTTCTGAATCCTTTCTTCCTCCTGAGTTATTCTTTCATCCTGCAGCCACTGCTGTTCAACTGGAGTATCAGTTTGAAACTAGAGAAGATTAAGCACTTCCAAACACTTAGTGTTTAAATGCAAGTGGTAAGGTGCAAATGATGTAACAACCCTAACGGGGGAGACTTGAGGGAAGAAATTGTTTTTAAAAGATGGGAAGTTTAAATCTTTATTGTTCCAGCTTTTGGTTGCTGAAAAAAAGGAGCTTGCTATTCTATACCAGCAGGGGAAAAAAAGCCATGAGAGAGAAATGCATAATGATATCTCGACAGAAGGAAGATTTCACACTGGGAAATTTTTGCTAAGCTATTACCTAAATGTCAGAGTACAGACAAAACGGCAGAATATGGTCCAGGCCTACCGTAATTGCACGTGACTGTTTCTGGCATACCTGAGCTGCTGACTTCTACAGGGCTGCGCGGTTGTTGCCATTCATCAGATTTGGGGCTCGTTTTATCCAGGCACTTTTCCTAACTCATTCAAAAGCACGATAGTGGTGGTGTCCTTGTGTTTCACTGTGCTCACATTCTGGCTTTCTCAGGCACTAGGAAAGATGCAAAAAAGGTAAAGGTGCTTGGCAGTGGCAGCAAAAGTCTTAACGGTTGCTTGACTGAAAAACAGCAGTCTGAAAATTGTCTCTGTGTCTCTTGACTGACAATTGAATCCTGTCTCAGAGACAGAATTTATTCCCAGCCTGCCACTAACCTTGTTTTTAAACTGAGCAAACACCTTAGGACTCTCAGTGCTTCTACCTCCATTTCACCCCAGTTTTGCCTTTTTCAACTGTAAACCTTTCATGACCAAATCATTTTTTGATATATGCTAGCTGAGCACCTCGCTCGGTGAAGCTGTATTTCTGCGGCGCTTTTGCTGCACTCCCATATCAACATTAAAAATAAAGAGGAACACAAATACACCTGGTGTGTGTCAGGGAAGGATTGCCAATAGTTGCCCACTGGCCCTGCAAGCAGTTTGTGCCCCAGGCTGTCTCCTATGTAAGGTCACAAGCCATCCCTGCAGCACACAGCTGGTGAAAGAAAACCCAACTCCCCTTCAACCCCCTTCTTGCACCTGCTGTGTTGAGGAGCCAGGCTTCAAGTCATGGTGGAATACTGGGAAGACTTGTGGCCCTCACCTGGCACTGTGGCAGGGCAGTAGGAAACCAGGCTAATGGGAAGGGGAGGGAAGGGAAAGTTAGGTTTCCCATCCCCCCTATGACTCGGTAAAATGGTGCATGCGTAACAATACTGAAGGTTTTCCCATCTCGCAGAGAGGTTTGATGCTCATACAAATTCAGATCTCATTATGGCTTTATAGACCCAAACTGAAACAAATGAATGCTTCAGTGGATGAGCTAGTTTGCAAAAGAGAGGTTTTGTTTCATAGTACTGTATGCTTATTTTATACATGAAGCTGCTAGATATACAATTCATGTATTAATGGGTGGCTTGTGTAGCACCTATTGTAGTGCTAATACTCAACAAATAAAGAGATGTAGAAAATTGTGTTAAATGTGATTGTAGATACAAATGCTTAGTAGTCAAAAAATGCCACATTTACGTAATCTTTATTCTGCCTTTGCTGTGACTACATTATGAAACAATCTGCTGTTACGTGTCATGATGTTGCTTCTTCACACATAGATGTGTCTCACTCAGAAGTCAGGTGCAATGGTGCCATACTTTCCAGTAGGTAAATTGTTGGTCCACTATAAAGAGATAAAAACTGGGGTGGGAGAGAGCAACTAATCTGTCCAAGAAGTCTCTCGGGGAGGTAGGAACAGAGCTCGATCTCCAGAGTCATGTTTCTCTACCCTCACCCCAACATCACCATTTCACTTGCTGTGGAGGTTCTGTCTGAGCTGCAAATGCCTCTGCCACATGCTCAGAGGTGATGAACGTTTACATTTATTCATCTCCTTCTGAAGGCAGAGGCTTTTAAACGCATTCCTACGGTTACATAAACATAAACCTGGAAACCATGAAGTTC
Organism: Charadrius vociferus; assembly: GCF_000708025.1. Classification (NCBI taxonomy): domain Eukaryota; kingdom Metazoa; phylum Chordata; class Aves; order Charadriiformes; family Charadriidae; genus Charadrius; species Charadrius vociferus. The sequence goes on along the minus strand of NW_009647874.1, from coordinate 4,852,688 downwards.
ATATTGTGCCAATATTGCTCTGATGGTAGCTGAGGTCCAATACCCAGCTAAAGAACAGCCAGTTACATTTACTATTGAAGACATAGTCCAAGTGAAAGAAAATTACGTTAAGAATTAAAGATATTGATTGCCAGTTCATTTTCCACATGCCTGCTTCATGGTACTGTCTCTCTCCTAATTTTAAAAGATAGAAAAAATTTCAGTGAAGTTTTGAGAACTAGACTTCATGAATTGGATATCTTCATCGTAAGCAAAACACACTGAGAAGATGTCTCCTTTCACTTACCTTGGGGTAACCTGGTGGTTGGTCTACCAATGGCAGGGAAGCTGCAGTCAAAGGGAAGTCTGAATCAGGCCCTCAGCAAGTATAGATTCCTGAAGGTGTCCTTTCCTAGCAAAATTAAGTACAGCTCCAGACAGCAAGGGGAAAGGATCCAAGTCAACTTACATAGGCAAAAAATAAGATGTTTTGGAAGGAAGGATCTCTCAAAATCCAGTACATTGTCTCATTAGTAGATGAAGCTTTGAGAGGGACTGTGACTCCGGTATAACTCTTAATTTATGTTGTGCAGAATTACTACAAACTGTAAAGAATTTCTAGCTCCACCCACTACAAATGCCCAAATACCTGCTTGAGTAATGTGCAGTTAAGATTCTAGCATATTCTGCAAAGATGTGGAGATTTGTAAAACCTGAGCTAAAATCTGAAAAAAACCAATGCAAATCTAAATTTCTGCTTGCCAAGAAACACAGACTAAAACTTTATACTCCAGACTTCTGGCACAGGCTCCCTTGCCAAAGAGTGGGCTGGCCACACGTTAGTCTTTGCGTTATTTTCTTCTTGTCTAGTCCAGACCGGCGCTTCGTCTTTAAGCCTCCTCCCCACAGGAAGGCAGGGTTGCGCAGGACATGGTTCAATGCACTTTGTTAGGACCAGACGTTAAGAGTCAAAAACAAGCACCAAACTGTTGGCTAAAACCAAACTCTGGGGCAAGTAGCTCCCTTCTACTTTTGCCTTGTCACCCAGGAGATGTCTGGTCAGTTGGTGTCTCCTTCTTGCAGTGTAGGGCAGATGTGGACACCTTGTGCAGACCAAACTGGAATAAAGCGATTGCTGCCACATCCCTTCACTTTACTCTTGGTTTCTGATGGAGGTCAATAGCCTGCAAAGACCCGTGCTATGGTGAGGGCTCTGCAGATGGAGGAGCAGGGGGAAAGCTTCCTGTGCTTTCTTGTGCCAACCTGCTATCTTTCTTCCTAGAAGGTGAAGGATGCACTAGGTGAAGGATGAACTTCATGCACGTTTTTTGCCACTAGGGACAGCACAGGGCAGGGGATGAAAATTCCTTCTCCCACCAAAAGTTGAATAGAGGGGGTTTGTGGCAACAAGTTAATAAATGGGGTTGCTTACAGGGATGGAGCAGGCTGCCTCTCTGTGAATCACAATAGCTGTATGACCCTCTGCATTCATTCTTGGCAAACTAATTCCCAGCCAAAACTGTATGTGGAATCTGATGCTCGAGACGACAGTTGAGTGAGCATTTGCACTAACTGCAGTCATCGGCTGTGGCTTACTGACACTTGAGTCAGCATCACCTCAACGGACAAAGAGGTGTAGCTCTCACTCTTGTACCTTCCTTACTCCAGCACCTCCTGCTCTGATCCTGTGCCACTCTCCTGTCTTCCTCGACTGCTTTGCCTTTATAATCCTGTACTAAATTTGTGAAGAACAACCAGAAGTTGTTAAACCAGCTCATGCTGGGATGATGGGAAGAAGAAACAGATTCAGGAGTGCCTTGACAAAGCATGACCTTGCAACTTTTATCCTTCTAATCATGTCCAGCTCCATCACATCAGATACAGGTAAAAAGTTCAAATCCTAGGTGCATCCCTAATCATTGGTATGGATTTTTTTTTGTCTCACCATCAACCTGTCCTTTCTAAATTTTACCCTGTGAAGCCTATTCACTGTGCATGTAATTCCACATTGCAGCAGGGCCATGGACAAGTGGGTGCAAATCCACTCCATGGAGGATGAGAGCTGTCATTTGAACCCAAGGTATGTGCCAAAGTGATTCTGTCAGCAGCTGATTTGGGGCAGGGGGCAGAAAGAAGGAATAAGAGAATGGTATCTTTAGATCCCCTTGCTCAAATTACCTATAGTACGTATCATTGACCTTAACTTGTATCCCCCTGAGACACGGCAAGTGTCAAGACAATCCCTGTGAGCGTGTGAACGCTGCAGCACTGAAAATAATTATCAAAGCCACTCTCCATTTTAACTAGCAGAGCCGTTGCTCTGCTGTAATGAAAAGATCTCATGCTTTGCCTTATCGCAGCAGCAATCCAGGCTGTATTAAGTCATCCTGACCAGCCTTAAAGGCTTTAGTGATGTTTCTTTCATTTGAGCGTTATCTTTCTGCCAATTTAGAATCCCATCTCCTCCCCACAAAGCAAACCTATAGTTAACCAAGCAGCAGTGGGAGGATGGTAGATGGCAAGGAAAACATAGATAAGACAGGAGCGTTCTTCATGGCATTTAGAAATAATGAGTGCAATTTCCCGCGTCTTAGGACTTTTTAGACCAAGGTTTTAGGAAAAAGAGAAATAAACCTGGGTCAGACAGGAGCCCTACCCATAGATCTGGAATAACGTGCAAGCAGCAACAAGCCAGGCACCGCTGCATCTCCAACAGGCAACAAAAAATGACAGTAATAACATAAGAGCTTTTGGACTATCAGATAGCTCCATCCCCCAGGAAGGACACCAAGGACACACATTTTTAAATGAAGCAGTGTATTCCTTTCTTCACAGATTCAAAAGAAGCTTTAGATTCCATCTCCACATGCAAACTAGGTGTTCAGCCTCCTCTCAATTGCATGCAGATTACTCTCCCAGCACACAAAGGGAAACCAGCAGTTGAAGAGCAATATGTTGATATTGCATTTTATTCCCAAAAAGTACTTTTCAGGATGACAGCTCCCAGTGTGATCCCACGTGCTGTGCAAATGCTAATTCCACCCACTGAACGCGCAGGCAGTGAGGGTGAATGGGACGGGGGTCAGGAGCAGACACCAATCAAAGCTGTTAAGTACCGCTGGCAGCCAGAGCATACCGAGCAATTAATAAACTCTTTCTGAAGTTTGTAACATGTCAGTGATGACAAGTTTGGTAACTGCAGTAGTTGTATCACTAGCATATTGCATGTCATCCATACTAGTACTGTTATTCCTATCCTGAGAGAAATAGAGCTGTAAGAAATTACAAGACTGACACATGCAGAGTCCTTTGGTTTTTAGGGTGATTACACCTTAACCTTAGGTTACAGAATAACAGCTCATGGGTACTGACATGTTCAAAGTCAGGCCTCAGGACAATGCATCTCAACCTGAGGGTGTTTATGGGTAATTAAATGCTAAAACCATCAAGGGCTGTTTTTTTCCCTGACCACTAGAGAGGAAAATGCAAGGACAAAGTGGAGAGCATCACGCTGGGTGGAGAGCATCGTGTTGAGCACAGGTGAAGTGGGCTTGTGAAGACAGCAATGTCTTTCCTCCCCATCTCTCCCCCGCTGCAGGCTGTGTCGCAGCCCACAGCCCTACTTCTTCCCTCTCCCTTTAGGTGAAGTTGCCAGCTGCAGGAGGGTGAGCCCAGGGCTTGCCTCACTTGGGGCAAAACGTCCCACCTTCTCCTTCACAGAGCATGGCTGCAGCCTGGCTCTCAGCCTTACCCTCATGCTCGTCCTGTTTCAGCAGAACCTGCTTGTATTTTTAAATCACAGTAATACCATATCTGCTGCTAATCACAGCCCAACAATACTAACTCTGTGTGCAAACAAGGCCATCATCCAAGTATTGTTTTGCATAACCAGAATGCTGGGGTTGTGAACATTTGCATAATGTTTAATTATTTAGTCAGAACATAAAATTTGTCTTCCTCTCAAAAACATTTTTATGAAATGTCTCAATAATTAAACACCACTATGTTTATTAACAGCAGGGAAGATTCATAAAATGTATTAGTCAGAAACAAGCAAGTAACTACATCTCGCTGCAGTAATCAAAACACGCCACTCCGAAGTAGGTCCCCAAGCACGGCAAACACCACTGTGAACTCCTACATGCAACCGAGCAGAATGTGATTAAAAGCATAACAGTTCAGTGGCTGTACCTTGGAGGGGTCGGGGATCCAGAATTCGATAGCTTAATTCACTCATTAATCAATATATATCATTTTGAGAAGAGCGGTTTATTGTGAGAAGAGCGTTTCAATTATATCGAGTAAGCTGAAGTGAGCCCTGCATCTCTGAAAGGTAAAACTTGGGGTCAGCTGGAGGCCCGTGAGCGGTGCCGCAGCCTGAGGAAGGCGTCTGCAGGCTCCTGCTCCCGCACGCTGCCTGTTGGAAGGCTGCAGGACCCGTGCACCGGGTGATGGGCCCACCTTTGCACCCCTTGTGTGGGACCTGGGAGCACGGAGGGGTTCTTCATAGGGTTCCTCCAGGCAATTCCTAACAAGGCTGAAAAAAAAAGTAAAATAGGATTTGGAAAAGTAGCCAGGGGCACGTAATAAAAACATCTGCCTTGATGACATAGGAAAGGGGTTCCTCCTGCAGTGTTTCTGCACCATTGCATGCTGATAGGGAAGAGGGGCCGGCTCCAACTTCAGTTATTCTGGTGTGTAAATAGAAAAATTTCCCTAGAATGAATAGTCAGAGTCTGGGCTGAAGCTTCTGGGTGTATTGGGGTTGTCCCCAGCACCAGGCAAGACCCGCAGGTTCTTTTAAGCAAGTAAAACTGACAGGTTGCAGAGGAAGAGATGGATGCGGGTTATTACGCACCAGAGTCCAGTTTGATCAAAACAGTTTCTGTGCCCAAGTGTAAAAGCTCCAAATTGTACTAAGCTGCTTGAAGGGAAGGCAGAATTCAGGATCAGAAATGGGAGTAATGACCCACTAAATTAGGAGGAAGAATGTCTTCTGTCCTGGGAGCAAACATTTGCCTCTAAAATAAAATATTTTAATAATTTGAACTTATTAGCTTACATATAAGAGAAGAATAAAATTCAAAGGTTATTTGATTTAGTCAAGATGGAGATTTTTATTCTGCCTTTTGGTTTCAACTTTATACTTCAGTTGTATTTCAATAATGTTACACAAGAAATTAAGCTTGTGTCCTCCTGCCCTCTCTGAAACTCATCTATTACTTGCTAACGAGGATTGCAAATTATTCTAGCCAATTTCTGAGATGCGCATATCGTTACGAGGCTCCCTTTTTGTCCATCAGTTACGTAAAAGCAGTCGAGGAAACCACCTCCTCTCCTCCTGTATCCTTGGTGTAACTTCTAAGACTCAGTCTGAGCGTCACTATTTTGCAGCACCGTGAGAGGGGTCGTGTCAAACAGGAGCTGGCGAGGGTACGGCTGACTTTGGTAGGTAGTTTTGAGGAGCTGTTTGTGCAACGGGGTAAAGCAAATGGGGAAATCAGGACAAGTCCACCTGTTTAGATGACCACCCTCTGCTTTCCCCGCATGAAAGGTAAGCCTAGATAAATGGGCTCTGACAGCAAATGCTGCCTTTTTCCTAAGCAAAAGCAAACCCCTCCTTCCCATCCTGCTTTAGGGAAGTAGGTCACAGTAAAATCTGCCTCCCACGATCGCCTGTCCACGATCACAAGGTGAGATAAATTACATCCTCACAATAATGGGGGAAATTGTGGTGAGAAAAGGCAATTCAAGAGCTCGGTGTCTCTCTGGAGAGCAGCTGACGGCACAATCCACCATCAAAAATGCCTTGCAACCTGCTGCCCCATGCTGCTCATGCCCCGCTCCCTGCTGACGGACCGAGCCCGGTAGCTGGATTGGATGTTGAAGATGCACAGCCACCGTTTGGCAACTGGCAACCCACAGTGGGCCGTTCAGCACGTCGGGAAAACAAACCAAAAATCACAGAGGAGGAGGATGAAGCAGCAAAGAAACCAGGCAGTAAGAACTCCCTGCTGAGCAGCAGAGGTTGCCTCTGTTATCTCTAGCTCCAACTTCTTTTTTCTTGTGTTTCCCAGGCGGTCCTGTGAGCACTGGAGCTGGATTTGCTGCGCCATTGAACCGCTACATAGCCTGGAGGTTTGGAAGAGCATATGGGCGAGCGCTGCAACGCCACGAGGCCGGGGTGCGGGGAGCAACTCATGCCATGGCTCCTCATCCTTGGGAGTCTTTTTTTTCGGTAGTTCAAAATAAAGGCATGAATCAAACAAAAGGCTTCCTTAAGCAAAATGCAATCCCTTTTGCGTACTCGAGGCGAGTGCTGCAGGAAGAGGCAAAGGAGTTAAAAGAAGTCAACTTTTGTTTAAAGGAGTGGCCAGATGGGGCAGATGATGTCTGTTTTGCCTGGACAGGCTCAGGGCCTTATTCTTCTGCCTTGTCTGCAGGCAGCCTGCCCATCAAAATTATCTCCTGTGCTGAGTGCAGACAGGACGAGCCAACAGCTTATTAAGGAGTCTCTGTTATTTCTGCTGAGAAAGGTGGCTTTTATTTTCCTGAAGGGTTATTAACTGAATTCTCCTCTTGTCACAACTCTGGGTGTTTTCCTCTGCTCTTTCCAGACAGTTCTCCTTGGTTCTTCGACACAGGCAATGGTTTGGAGGGGTTTACTGATAGTCTAGTTACATTCAGGGCTGGGGGAGGGGAAGGAATAAAAATAACATGGGAACAGGATTTCTTTGGGAGACATGATCACCAGAGCATGACTTTCGGGCAAACTCAACTCTGCAGTTCATAGACTTCCAGTTTCTGATACGGTGTTGAAATCTTTACAGCACCTTGGGCCATCACTCGCACAAGCAGTCCTGTGCCTGGAGTTGGAGATCGAGTTTTATTTAACAAATATTTAACAATGTTATATTAATAATAATAAATATTACTGGAATAAATATTGTTGCCTCACCTCAAGGTGATCTGATACCAGGTGCTGGCTGGGGAGGGCGGCGTGGGTGGTGGTTGGCAAGAGGAGGATCTTGCCAGGTTCTTCTGCCTCCTCACCATCTCTGATGGGGCCATGCTTTTCCATGGTCTGGCCCAAGGGCAACATGGGTGCCCCAGTTGCTTTGTCATCATGGAGCTGCTGGCATGGGTGACAAGTGACAGTGTGGAAGCCACGTGCTGGTAATCACCACAGGAACCACTGGTGCAAAGTGCCATTTTCCAGTAGACAGTGAACAAAGATTTATTTCTTTTTCCTTTTTTTTTTTTTATTAAAATGTTTCTCAGGCAGAGTTGACTTTCAAAGGCAGGGTAATAAATTACGTGTCAATCTAAACTTTAGAAATCATACCGTATTTGGGAAAAAACGACAGTGAGTTAAAGAGACTCTCAGATACCACAGTACCTGGCGCAGCATCCTTGAATAGGCTTCAGTGGAATTAGGAACCTGCAACATATACCATTTCATATGCAAATAAGTAAACAAACAAAGCAAAAAAAAAAGAAATCAACAATGAAAGCTCTCAATGTGAAGGTGTGTGAGACGGAAGGAAGGAAAATTGTCCTCTTTCACTTTGCTTTGGGAAAATCTTACCTACTCTTACTGCATTCCTAACAGTTCTCAAGAGAGTGATTTGGGATCCCAGAGAGGGAGATAGTTCAACATTTTCCTGAATGACCTCCATTTAAGCTGCCTTAGATGAGCTAGAGAGGTTTTCTTCTGGGAATGCAGCCAGTGTATGTAGAGAATTAGAATCTGCAGGTGAAGCAAAGGCGCTGTAAGATACTGCAAACGAAGAAGATCTGAATGAACTGTGTGAATACGTGTCCCATCAGTCTCCAGCTTCAAAGAGTAACGCGAGGCAGAGAATTATCTGGGAGTAATAATCCACAGAAGTCTTCAAACAGTATTTATTGTGTGAAGTCAGACAATAACAGATCCCACACTATAAAAACCTCAACGGTTCCTGTCGCCTGTTGAGCAGCTTGGTGAACATTGGGAATGTGTGAGCCTGAGACCTGTGCTTACTTGGAACTGAAACACCTTCTCCTACAAGAGTTAATCCCTTGCAGCCACTCCGTGCTGGATCACACAGGGTGACATTCCCCCCTGGGGATTTATGAGACATGCAGCACTGCCCAGTGTTCGCAAATGGCTTGCTTTATTTTTTCTTTTTTTTTTTCTTTTTTACTCTATAACAGTACAAAAGTTATCTTCGAACTGCAAACACAAAATCCTGTAATTAAACCTTTGTTACCCACAGCAGAGTGCTCATCATGTACAAAGCAAACGTTTTGGCAAGTTTATTATGCTCGAGACTAAGAGGGAATTAATGGCATTGCAAAATTACAGCAAGCTGCTCGCTATGCTGCTGCTGGATATTTTCACTGGCAAAAAGATTTTATATTCTTCTTCATCCTGAAAAAAAAAAAGTACAACAGATTTAGAAAACGTTTTTACTATCAAAGGCAACACAGTGCAAAACACCATACCAAAGTAAAGGCCAGAGGGATATTTTGCCCTTAAAAATGTATTGCACTTCGCCGTACATTAAAAATAATTTAGTTGTATTTTTTTTACTTAAAATTACTAAACATTGGGATAATCCAACTAGTAAACTGTGTAAGTCATCAAACATGAGTTTTTGCGCTGAAAGACGCCTGCTACACAATTTGATTTGCATTGTGCACGGTCCTTCACCGCTGGGAAGGACAACTGCGTGCAGACTGTCACCTTGCTCGTTAGACGGAAAGCCAAAGATGTATCATGCAGCACCTCTGGGAGAAACTCTTCTATTTTTCAAGTCCATTTTGTTGTTGTTCTTTGACTGTAATTCAGACTGCGTTAGTTTATGTGCATGAGTCACAAACCAAGGGTGAATTTTTACATTTTATTTCACTGTTAGATGTTATACACCAACAATATATATTGCAGCTGCCTGAGCAAAATGGATCAGCCTGAATCGGTCATACTGCTTCTCTGCTGGAAAAGTACAATGACGTCCTTAGGAAAGCTGATCAGATCTGAAAGGTTCTTCGGGTGGTATCGAGTGTGAAACATAAATCATTGTTCATACAGAGAAGAAAAATATATTTGCATTTGCATCTTTCTGTTGCCACAAATAAGCCATTTGACCAAAGAAGAACACACGGGACAGGCTCTAAAACTAGTTTCTGCCTACCTGTCGACAAGACAGCTATAGCAAGACTTACTTGTGTGACTTGGAATGAAGAAATCTGGGTACAGACCGATGCCATGATATAATAAAAATTCCCCCTAGTCAGTCAGATCAGAGGTCCAGGTAGCCAAGTGTCCTCTCTTGCACAAAGGCCAGGGCCATTGGCAGCAGTAGGAGAATATGAAGTGAATATGATGTGAATAGGAAGGAGAATACGAAGATTATTACAAGTCCACCCGTCACACGGCCTCCCAAAGCCTTTTGCAATCTCCCAGGCCAAGGCCCTGGCTTTCATGGTGAGCAGCACTTCTGGATTATGTCTTCCACAGATTTGTCTAGCTGATTTTGAAGTCATCTAAACCTTTGGTGTTGACATCTTCCTGAGGTTTCTCTCATGAAAATAAGAACCTCATGTTACCACTTCTCTTAAGCATATTTTTAAATACTTAAAATTCCTCCATAATTATGGCAGAATTGGTGAAGATCCTGAGTTCTTTTCACGTAGGTCTGTGGAGCCATAGCACCCTTCCCTTGGAGGTCAGGTGAAGGTTGCTCATGGGCTCAGAAGGATCTACAAAGCCGGCTGCCGCTGCTCACAGCAGTCATTCCCACCCACTCGGCGCTAAAAAGCGAGTGAGTGGAACCAGTGGAAATCCTAAGGCCTGAACCATGTCACTGTCAGTGGCAAAACACGGGCTGACATCTGCCCTGTGCTTCCTGCCTCAGCATGCTCTCAAATTCAGATCCCAAATGCTGCACGAGGAGTCGGGCTGTGCTCCGTGAAGAGCTGGTCTCCCCTCACCTCCTCTCCTTGACGTGTCTGCAAGGGGCTGGGGGGGGACACATGGGGCTTGTTCTCCTTGAGAATGCTCAGGTCTTGCCACGATACCGCCACCTTTTGTCTCTGTTATTCCTGAGCACCCATCTACGAAAACAGGAGACAGTCCAAGAGATTTGTACTCTTCCCCATACAGCTGCACAGGTCATGTCATGCTCCAGGAAGTCGGTCATGATTCAACGCAGTTTTAATAATTTTAAACAGGGAGAGAATTGTATGGAGACAGACCATACCTTTAACTACATTTCCTGAAAACACTGTGGTCTTTGCATGGAATGGCAATAATTAGAGAATACAAATTCAGTCTTTTTTTATATATTATATTCTTTTAATACAGTAACTGGGGTCTTCCCCAAGATTGCTACAATAGGTAATAGCATATCTTAAAATTACACTTTATGCTAATGAGCTTTTTATTACAGAAAGGGTGTTTTGGGGAGAGAGGGGGTTAAGATTTTTTTTTTAAATTGTATCTGAAAAATGTACCTATTTCTACTGTAGGTCCTAGAGTATGATTTGAATACCCTGAAAAAATCACTTGAGATTAAGGACAATTCCTGCTTGCTCATGGGGCAGGAACTTGAAAGTTGTTTGCACAGCCAACCTTCGGGCAATTAAGCCCAAGGTTGCAGGTCCTGTAATTAAGTTACTATTTCTGTTGTGGATGTGTTTAACAAGAGAGCTGTCCTGCCACTTCTCATTTCAGCGGGTATGTCCACGCTGCCTTTTGTGATACGCATAAAGGAGAAAAACCTTGGCCAGTTGGCAGAAACCAGTTTGCGTGGGCACTGCTGACAGCTACTGCGATGGGCTGGAGCATGTCTGTCTAGTGGGTGCATCAGGCCTTCAGCATCGATGCAGCCCAACTGGCTTTATTTAAAGGCTTTGACAATATATATATATAATATAAAACCTGTTTTTCCCCCTCCTTCTTTTGACAATGAAATATGACCTGTCTGAAAACCGTTATCAGTGTCTTGGATATTCACGTTCCACTGCCCCGTCTCTTTATTCATTACAAAACGCAATTGTCATTACCAAGGGAGTTTCCTCCCTACCTCCTTAGAGAAGACAAGATTTTGAAACTGCAAATGCAGGTGTTAGGAAATCCTGGGTTTCCTAATGTCTCCCTACATTTTTCCAAACACAATGTTAATGCAACAAGAAAAACCAAAATCACAAATATAACCATAAGTAAACCTAGGGAGTGCAGTCCTAAGGTAGTACTCCGCACATACGTACGTACACAAAGTGAAATGTTTGTCTTAGCAGTGAGGCATTTAGTTTCAAAGACATTGGCTAAGGGGGTTTGTTGTCAGCTTCTTTAACACATGGGGAGGTCTTACAATATGTTCAGAATGATGTTGGTCAATAAGCAGAATTAATTTTTCAGTCTCCTTAAACAGGTGAAGAGCCTAGGAGACTTCATGAGCAGGAGTCCCAAACTGGTGCAGAAGACTCAGGCCAATGAGCATGAGAATTTTATATAAAGGTAGTAAAGTACAGAGATGCTATACATTACTATTTTTTTTAATGAAAGTAATTAAGATTATGTAGGGGGCGATATGTGAACTTGACATCACTTGAAGTTCACAGTTTTTCCCAGCATTTCAGTTTGGACTTTAGCTGAAGGCTTTTCAGTTCTTATTTTTTAACTAAATTCAAATTGTCCATTGCTAGTAATACTATCCTCCTAATTGAGAATGCTTTCACATAAAGGAAAACCAGTTGTAACCAGATAAATTCAGGTAGGAAAGTAACTGTGAACGCATTGATGAGCTTCCAACTGCAGTTCAGTTTCCTTACCGCTCGCCTGCTTGCAAACATTGTGCGACCAAGGTTGCTCACAGAAGGAACTGAGGAATTTTGATTCATGGTCACGCATAAATGTGCATATTTGTGCCTCATGAAATGTAACCTAAGCCCAGAAACTGGACCACTTGTCTCAGTGAGGCAAACACACAGCTCAAGCAACGCATTTTAATGGAGTACTCACTAGCTGCTATTCATGAATACCTCCATGATCCAAACAGCTTTGATAGAAAGAATGTCAGGTGATTCCAATGAAACACATCAACAGAATCAGGATGTTAGTGCACAATTTATAAATGTAAACAGAGAAAACCATAACAAATAGAAGTTTCCAGCAACAACAGAAGTTCAGCAAAGTTTAGCAAAGATCCTGTTTTGATGCAAATGTCATTAAAAGCAGAAAACACAAGAAACCCATAAGGTAAAAGTTTTATTTTCCAAAGTGTAAGTATGTCCTTAGCATAATTTAAGTAATCCATTGCAATCCTGATTGCTACAAAGTTGAAGGTAAACTTTTTGACTGCACCTATTGCACACTTTCTCCACAGCTGTATAATAAAACTTTTCTCCTGTATCAAGAGATTCTTCACTGTGATTAGCTGGTCTGTAGAAGTTCAGTTAAGTAGTTGACTTAATTATGAAAGATGCTGTTTGTTTGCATCATTCTATTTTATAATCTGCGGCATATCACTCCAGGCTTGCGATTTCTTTTTGGCCAGTTCCATCCACGATGGCTGATCCGGAGCCGCATTACTGGCTTTCTTAAAATGGCTCATTTCCTCTTTATCCACCAGTGCTGGTGACAGAGATACTGTGAATAAAACACACAAACATTTAACGTTTGCTTGCTGTGCAGCTATACAGCCTAGCTCTTTCATTAAAAACTTTCCATGCCTTGCCCTACAGAAGAAGATATTTACAGTTCACATGGAAGCTTCTTCTGCACTACGTAACTGAGGCAATAACGATTCCATGCTCAAAAGAATACAGTGTTTTTCTCATGAATGATATCTTTTGGTCCCTAAACTTACCAAAACCAACATGATGACCTGGATTCCTTGCCATGCCCTGTGTTAACACCCAGGCCGAAGAAGAGAGAGTCTTTTCATTAGCAAGAGCATTCATTTGTGAATTCCTCCTTTACCCAGCCCCCAACTCACAGGAGTTTTATTACCTTCCAAACTTCTGCCCTTCTTTCAAAGTTTAATTTACCAGAGAGATTCGAAGTTATCATGGGAGGACTGATGGGCAAATGGTTTGTGATCACATCATTTCAGCTTGTTGAGGAAATCGCATTAAAATTGAACGTATTGAAAACAACATTGTGTGCATTTTACAATTTACACTGCGATAGTGCATTTGGGACCCCGTCCTGGGAAATGGCCTAGCGCTCTTGATTCGCGTTTCTTTCAACACAAGTTTTGACTACTCTGTAATCAAAGCAGTTAAGAGAATATGCCACCAAATAAAACCCCAGAAGTGAGCGCTGAGAAAACAGTTTGCCCTTGCTGATATGGGGCTGGGGAAGAGATCAGGATCTAGCCCCTACTCCTTTTCCAGCACACTCAAGCAGGATTTCTTCTGACAATGCTGTGAGATAACAGCCTATATTTTAAGCATTTTATTTCCTACCAGGGACATAATGTGACAGTGAATTGGTTCTCAGGAGTGGCTCCTTCACTTCGGACTTTGTCTCTTTCCTCTCTTCTTCAGAAGTGGTTTTAGGCACCAAGTGTGAAGGTTTGCTCCATTGCTGCTTCACTGACCCCTAGGCATAGACAGGTATAAAATCCAAGTAATGCAGAGAGAATGAGACCAATTTGGAAGAACACAAATAAAAGGAGTGGATGTGGCGGCTGTCACAGTCCAAAGACCATGTGCACTCATCACGTATTGGTCCCAATCTTCTCACTTGAGCTGATACCCGTTCAGAAAGCTCCAGTGGTTTCATGTTAGTGTCCATGCTACTCAACTTTATACATTACAATGATCCCTCTGTATCTGTTATTTGTAATGGTATCCATGAATAGGTTATTATAGTCTCGAATGCAAAATGTATTCCAAGCCCTTTGCACACCTCTACTAACATAGGGATAACATTTAGGATATAGGATTTGGAAACAGCCTTGTTCTCCCATGTTTCCCTTCCACCTCCCAAATTTTGTGGGTTAGGGCACTGGTTTTTTACATCGTTGACGGTAAATGGATTTTCCACAAAAAAAAAAAAAAAGGAAATCGAACACATCCTCCCATGGATTTTCTTGCCAGTATCAAAAATTACCCTGAAGTGATAGTGCCTGGTGCCATGTGGGAGAGGAGAAAGTGGGAGTAGTACAGTGGCACCAAGCCTCACACGCTGCAGTCAGGAGCATCTTGGCATGTTTCTCTGTTAGCTGATATAGGGAAATAAAATGCATGGCATGAATTTTAGGGAACATTGCCAGCTAAGAGCTGGAGTTTCCTATTCTGTCACAGAACTGTATTTTGGGATCATTTAAACCCTTGGTGTTTTAAGTGCTATGACAATGTTGAGCATTATTGCAGTTCATAATCTTGTCTAGACATTTTATTAAGTATTTTTTCTTGTTAATCTAACCACTGCTATTTTTCATCATCTAGAGATCTTCTTTTTTTTCCAGGATATAATACAGCTATCTGGGTTTCTAACAGTACCATCTGAAGCGAGAAAGTAGGCCATTTGCACTGGGAATGCTATGCTGGTATAGGACACACAGGCTCCTGCATCAGTGCAGGGTTCTTACTGTGCAGGAGGTGATACAGGCAGCACTCGCACGCTGCTGCCTCTGTGAGCTAGCCCAGTACCAGGGAAGCCTTGTTAGAATTCTGGATTAATGCCAAGTGCTTCTGCTAGTGCAGCTTTGTCATCTGGGAAGATCACTTGCTACAGGTATCACCCTCTTTTGCATGGGATCTTTGAAGAGGCAGCGTCAGCCCATGTTCATGGCACCACATGGGCATCTGAGTTATCCATACACAGACAACCAGAATTTATATCTTGGCACTGCCTGTAAGTGCAAAAGTTATTTTTATTCTATTTCACTTCTCAAAGCTCTAAAAATTGTTACCTAGGAGCTTCTGGAACCGAGCTGTTCATTCAGTGTTACTTCAGTCAGGATGTATAGGAGGTTCAATGAAATGGTGTGCTTAGAAGGATAGTTAAAGAGAGTGTGTTCCCTCTGTATGGAGAGAGATCTGACAGCGTACAATTTACCACCTCTTTTGGGATATTTCATCATCCAATACTTGCATTAGATCTGGTAAGTATGCATTGGGCACCCAAGAAATTTTACACACCTCGCATAGTTCCAAGATTTCTTGGAGATACAAAATTACATACCTGAACAATCTGAGAGTTCTGAATCTGTAACACATTTCCAACAGCCTTTGTTACTTATGATTATACTCATTAAGTATCTGTAATCATTATGGCATGACTTGCAACAGAGCAGTAGATCCAAAGAATACTACAGAAAGGTGACATGAAAACATCACAAATTTGTATTGTAAGTACCTCTGTTTGTTCCTTCTCTTTATTCTGTTTCTCTGTATCTGACTTAACATCTGGAGCCACAAGTTTTTCTCTGTCGAGTTCCTGCTCCTGCTGCATGCCCCTCTGCTTTTGCCTTGCTATGGAAATCCAGGCTGGCTCTGTGGGACTGTTGGGATCTCTTCCGGAGTCTCCAGCAGCCATGGGGGAAGGCATGCTTCTCTCTGTTGACAGATTATTTATGTACGTGGTTATATGAAAGAGAGTTGTAATTAGCTTCAGCTCACACTTGCTTGATACGCTGATTGGTCCCAGGATGTGTGACCAGCCTGGGTAAATAGGAATTCTGTTTAGTTTGGTCTCCAGAGAGCAATCTTCCTGTGCTCACTGTATTAAGTTACCGTTCTGCTGATGAAAAACGCTTCGCATCTTTGTTCAGCTAAAGTCACAGTGTCACTGCTCTCACGTGAGGGAGATGCAGAAACATGAATCGAGTTTCATTAATCTACCCATTTGCCAGTGTCTCCCCTTCTGCTCCCTCCTCCCATCTGCTTCGTGGCCGTTTAGGAACAAGCAGCAGCCGATTCAAAGCTGGACACAGCTGGACCACAGTATGGCAAAGGCAAACGCTCCTTACCCCGGCCTGCCTTTGGCTCCCGCTCTCCCCGTGCCCACGCAGCAGCAGTCGATGCCTTAGTCTGGTTCCTGCCTTCCTCCACCTCTTTAGCAGCAGCCTCCCTCGCACAGCCCCTTGGTGCCTGCAGGTGCTGTGGGTGGCTGAGCACAACACTCTGAGGCATCTGAACACCCAGAAATACTGCGAAAACCCCATGGTTAATTCACAGTCTTTTGACATGAGGTTTACTTTGACTTACCCCTGCTGATGCTGACCGTGCTCTCTGTTGGAGCCAGTCACTTTCATTGTGCTCCACCAGAACTGAGATGTCAGTAAGGCAAGAAAAAAAAAAGGCCTTCCTAGAGTAAAGGGTTAAAAGCGCTACCCTGCTGTCCTCACAACTGCTACCCAGGGATGAGCAGTATCCAGAGGTATGGGGAAGTGAAATACCCTCTATTCAAATATTCTGTGAAGGGAAATCCTGTTTATACACTGAGGAGAACTGGATCAAGAGAAGAGCCTTAGCTCCTCTGTTGGCTCCAGCCCCCAGGTTCTCCACTTCTTCATTGGCGCACACTGCACCCAAAATTCAGTTTTCCAACTAATGTGGAGCCTCTGCATGGTTTAAAAGATGAACAAGAACAGAACTAACACTCTTAAAACCATGCTAAAGCCATAAGGAAAGACGATTTAACCTTTCCAAGCCATTTCTGGCCACTAACGTACCCAAATTTATGGAAGGTTATTTCAGAGCAGAAGTTAAGCTTCTCATCCTCAAAATCACGCATGGTCCTGCCCCTAGGAAAAGTTTGTTACCTAGTCGGCATCCTGTTCAGGGATCCAGGAGGAGGCAGACCCAGCCAGGAAGGATTAGTGCCCCGGCGTCCCTTGGGGCTCAGCTGCTGTGCTGGCATAGAGCTGCGCACTGAGCCACAGGACCCTCTAGAGCTGTCAGACGCGTTTCTGGAGGGCTATGGTCTAGTTTAGAGGAACATGGCCCTGATGAGAAAAGCAGGCCAGTGTGTCTGAAGGCGTGTTTGAGATGCCTCATGAAGACATGGGACATGAAAGGGATGATGCGCTCCCAAGAGCTGGAGTCTGCAAACTCAGGCACATTATGAAAACCCACAAACTTTCTTTGCTCAGGGATTTTCTCACATCACGGTTCTACCTCACCAGAGACAGACTAGTTATTTGAGCAAGAAAACATTGTAAAGCCTATGTCAGCTGAAAACCACAAAAAGAGAAAACACAAGTTTTGCTATAAGGCCAAAGCAAGATGTTTTGCCAGCTGATGCCTGCATTTCCCTTCACGTTCACCTCATGTGATCGTGCAGGGAAACCTCTGAAAAAAACAAGCCAGAAAGTCCAGCTGTGGAAATGCAGCACAGTAAAGCAGGGCCCCTGGACACTGAAGGAGCTTCCCTCCTTCTTGCATGGCAAGTTACTCCACTTCTCTGCATCCCACCTATGCCCCATCTTTCCATGCCAACAGCTGTTCCTCCCATGATCTTCTTCCCTTCTCTTCACTGGCTGCTGTTGCTTCATTTTTGTCTCATTTTACAGGATGATAGAGAATGAGACTGGGAGAGATCTCAAGATGTCATCTAGTCTATCCTTCAGCTGCAAGGCAAGATCAGTTTGCAAGATCAATTTCACATCAACTGTTTCCAGACAAATAGGTATCTAACCTGTTTTTAAAACCCTCCAAAGACGGGACAGATCTCAGAGTCTCCCTAGACAACCTATCCTATGGCTTGGCTCTTCTTTTACTACTACATTTTTCCCTATTGGGTAAGATACATCTTCCTTGCTCTAATTTAATCCTGTAACTTCTTCCCCTATACGCTACAGACACAAGCAGATTACTCATAGCCTCCTTGTGGCAGCCCTTCATGCATTTGCAGACTTAGACCATGCTTTCCCCGTTTTTTAAACTTTTCTGATTAGTCATATTCTCTAGATCACTCTTGGTTTTGTAGGAATTGTCCTAATTTGATCCCAATCTTCTTCAAAATATGGTGCTCAAAACTGGCACGTAGCACTTGAGAAGAAACGGGGCTATGATCAGCTGAAGTGGAAGGACTGGCCCACTTCACCTGAAATGGTCTCCTGTGCATATCACTCAGCATGACGAGTTTCTTGCAGAATTATGCTATTGCTGTTTTGTATTTAGTTTGTGAGCTCCAGATCGTGTTACTTCCCCTCTTCCATCCCCCATTTGTATCTCTGCATCAGATTATTTTTGCACACAGAACCTTCTACTTGTCTGTAAAGAAAATATTCTTTTCAAACTATGTTTCTACTTTCTAAAGATAACCCTGATTTCTATTACTGTCATTGTGTCCACAGGCTTTCCATCTTGGTAATACCTGCAAATGTAATAAGCACACACTTACTTCTGTCACCCAGGTCCTTAAATATACTGAATAGCCTTAAATATACTGAATCAGACCTAAGATGGCCACCACCTAACATGACAGTGAATCACTAGTTGGCACTCAGTAGCTTTGCATCAACCCAATGAATAGCCTCACCAAGACTGTATTTATAGGAATGTAATGATATTTATAGAAATGCCCTCTGATACCAGTTATCCTTTGATTTGACTGCTCTTGACCAGGCCATGTTGGTTGGAACTTCTATGTATGTTATGCTGCAGACATTTAGAATAGCTCAATTATTCCTTTCAGTATTTGATATTAAGTTAAGTGGTATATAACACCCTTTCTCCCTCTCTCTCTTCTCTATTTCAACTCCCTTTTCAAGAAGTGCGCCCTTCTGGAGTTCCTTTTATCTTCCACAGGTCGCCAAGATAATCACTAGCAGCTCAAGGACTGCTAGCCCATCTTCTCTGAGTATCTTAGGACAAATTTCATTAGGATCGTCATCAGTAAACCCATGCGGCTGAATTGGTGTGAAGTCTGCTAATGCATCTGCCACCACATTCTCTCTTTTGCTTGTAGGCCATGTCCTTGAACTCATCTGCACCTTTTTAGGTTGTGAGCAATTTGGGCAAGACCTGTTAGTGCATTGCCCAGTAAAGCCAGGTGCCACGCTTCATCAGTTCCCAAAGCACTACCGTGACACACAGACTGACTGCCACTGCTGAAGGTGTTGGTGATGCCTAGTCTTCCTCAGAGCTGAGGATCCCTCACACAGTACATAAAGTGGCTTTTCAGTTTAGTTACCTTCTACGCGAATCAGTCAATTTGTTCTCCTAGCATCCTGTAATGAATAACCATCCAACAGTTAGACTCAGTATTATGAAGATGTTTCCCCATTGAAGCCTCCTTGTGCCCTGCCAGACTCCTCCTGTAAATCCATCCCACCAAACATACCCCTTCCCCCGTGTACAGGCCTCTTCTCAGCCCAGAGAAGACTGGGCTTTTTCTTCTCTGACTGGATAGCTACAGACACACCACCACACACATCCTTTTCCATCACCTTTTTACCTTCCTTCACTGTCTGTAATGTCTCGGTGCTCACAAACACCAACATCTTTACCCTGAAGGTCCTTTTCAATCCACCCACCAGCTTCCCCATGATACTGGGAACTTGGCTTCGCCTTGACACTTCTAGTGATGTACTTCTTCGTCTCTGTGATTCAAAACCACCCCTTGTGTTTTGTCCCATTTTTTCCTGTCGCACCACGGGAGCTTTCTGTAAACACCAACTGAATGACACATTGCTCTTCCTCTGCTCCCATCACACAATCAATACCGACAAAATGACTGCTATGCCCAGGCTCTATTTACTGCACTACATGTAATGGTTTTATTGCTACCTGTGCTCCTGTTTCTCTGTCATCCTCATGGATTTAGGATTCATCTTTCTGTTATTTCGATGTGCATTGCCTAGCACAACAGGGTTCCCAGTCCTGCAGTGATATGTCTGGAGGCCGCTATTATAACAATGTTTTTATAAGGCAGATACTCTTAACGAAGGCATCAAGCACTTTGGCTCTTCAGACAGTTTTCCCCGATGAGCCGCCAGACATCCTAGTCGTGCCAATTAGAAGGCAGCCAAATTAGAGGCAAGTATCATCCCATAAGAGCTGGTATCAAAATGTCCCTGTGATAGGAGGCAACAAAAGCTCTTTATCATCATCTTTAAAGATTTTATATGTATCTCTACAGGCCTGACTTAGGACAGCAGAGTAGTATCACCTGCAGAAGATCAAGAGCTGATCTGCTTCTGAGAGGGGCTTTCTTGTTTCTTTAAGTAATTACGTTCTGCCCTTGTTCCTGTGAGAGTCCTTGCTGCAGAAACCCAGGCAGGCAAGGAAATGCCTTCTCGTCAGAAAAAAACCCCATCAGATGCAACCCCTGCAGGAGCTGCTACCTCATCTGTCAGCCAGAATTACTGTAAGGGGTAGAAGAACTGTATTCACTATTTATTATCTTTCCCATTGCCCAGAGGTCCTTTACATCCTCCCACCTCCAACTAGAGAAGGTTTCTTGGCAGTATACATGCACTGCTGTTCCAACCAGAAGGATGAAAAGTGGTGAAGTAATCCAGGAGATAATATGGTGAAGTAAGTTGGCAGTTTAAGGTGATCTGAGACTCTACTGTGAAGCTCTTGATACCCTGAGGGGCACTAAGAGGCCAAAAGCTTTCTCAGGAAGTGACTATTCACAAAAGCAGTGCTGTTTGCACATCTTCTTCCTCAGTTCAGTGACTGTCTGATGACATTGAACAAGCCCTCCTTATCTTAGCTCATCCGGTGATGAGGTAGTCCACATAATTTTAGGGTTCACCACGTGGCAAAGCACAGCTTTTAAGGAAGTGGCTAGCCAGAGCAGAACCACAAGTACTCAAAAGCACAATCTAACTCCTGCTTCTGCTGCACATCATGTGCACAGCAGCTAGCACAACACTTCCCAGCTGGTAAATACCACATTTAGGGAGCCAACATAGTACGAAATGCAAGCAGCATCCTCCTCCGTCGGAAGCTGTGCAAGTTTTACAGGCCACAGCCACTGCAAACACCCCGTTTCACTTCTCTGGTAAAGGGGGGCCGAGCCTCTTGTTTCTGCATTACACTCAGGAGATTTTCTGAATAAAACTAAAATCCGAATCATATTCTTCAGTTCTTTTTACAACATGTTATTTTAAACAATATGCTGTTCACCTCATTACTTAGTAACTTCATAAACTAATAAAGGATATTACTGGCAGCGATTTGTCTCCTGTTCACTCAGTTTTAACCTCGTGATTGCATTTTTCCCCAGTTTCCTTAGAACTGGCTTGGTCTGAGGCTTATTAAAAGACAAACGAGCATCTTCTTCTCCTTGGGATAAATCACCAACAATGGGAACATGCCAGGTCAGAACTTGTCAAGCTGCTCTGTGCGTAATGTCACCATGTATTAAAACTAGCATTTAATGTAGGCTGCTGAGATCTGCTGCTGCCACTTGAAACCACACCCAGAGGCTGCTGAAGCCTTCCCTTCACCTCTTTCCCACAGCCACTAAACACACATGGACAGTTGCAAGACCAGCCGCTCCGTCTGTGTTCCTCACCATTTCCACAGCATCCAGACTGACCACCAAAGATAGGCCCCGAAAGCAAGTGAGCCATAGCCACCTGCTCAGTTCCCTCCTGCAGATCAGAATCACCCCAGCTCTTCTCCGCTGGGTCTGACCGTGGCAGGGCTGGCTGCCTCAGTGGTCCCTAAGGGGGGAAATTCCCCTGCTGCAGCCCCATTAAATGCAGGCATCTGTTTCCTTCAGTATCTTACTAAAGCAGCTTTTTTTATTTGTTTTCTCAGACTAAAGCTCTGATCTTATAGATGAAATTCCTTCTGCCTAAATATTGTGGAAACGAACGTGTACGCTTCTCATTGATAGCGGGATATTATCCTTTAATGTGTGTCAGACTGGTTGTGTGAACAATAAGGTGAAGATAAAACATTAATCTTTATGTACAAAAGGAGATCTATGATTGACTTGTTATTGTGCATTGGTTTATACACACACATAGAAAGTGAATGAGAAATGCATACCTATTTCTGTCTATTGACAGACAGATATACTCAGTGTATTCGACTGTATCTGGGGGTGTATGTGCTGCTTATATGGATAACCACAGCAAAGACATATTGAAACATTACCCTGAGATTTAGGGATTGATTTTTTTTTAGACATGGCCTCAGATATTGTACCCGTTTCCTTTAAATCTAAAAGCCTTTGTGAGCGCAAAATATAGCAGAGGATCTTTATAACATTTAAATCTCGTACCTGAAAATGAACATCTTATGCCTGCAAAGACTGCAAAGAGGGGTTACTCTTGCCATACATCTGTGCAGGCGAAAAGTCAGAGGCAGAATATTAGAGCCTTTTGAAAGTCACACCTCTAACAGCAATCAAAGCTAACTTGTGGATTCCCTGCGTATTTTAAAAGCAAACATACTCAAAACTAATCCAAACAACTTTACCCAGCGAGATAACACCCCCTGTATACAACAGCGTCATTGTTTTATATCCCCGCTTATGCATGCATATTTAATTCCACAATGTTGTATCTTTGCTCATTTATGAAACACCAGTTATTTTAAGAAAGTCTTTACAAATGCACATGGCATTTAGTATATCCTGCCCTACATATTTCCTTTTGTTTATTAAAGCACTACATGCATTTGTGCTAGTGTACACACCCAATTCCTTAATTTCAGACAAAGCTATTCTAAAAGATTTGGCTAAGTATTTTTGACATTTCTTTCTTCTCTAAGCTGCTCTGCGAGGGATTTGACTTTTGGTTGGATCTATACCACCGATGCCAGGAGAGTCTTTTTGACACAAGAAACTGCTATGTTTGCATCAAAGTCTATTTCACTGCTGGAAAACAGCCACATTGCAAAATAGCCTGACACAACTGAAAAAGCAACTTCTTTTGGAAAAAAAAAAAAGAAAAGACAGCTTTCTTTTCAGCTGTAGCCAGGACAGCATTAAAGCAACGTCTTTTTTTATGTAGAGAGATATATTTTTCTTGTCATTTCAGAGCCTGTATTTGCTAGACAATACACACCGATTTCATTCACCGTTACATTCACTGTCGCTACCCGAGCTCCTTTTCTCTGTTAGAGCACGTGTCCCTGCTACAGCTCCTCAGTTGCTGATTTTTGTATATCCTAATGTGCACATTCACACAGGTATTGCTTATGGTTTTGCTCTTGTAATAACCTGTTTGCATACATTAATTGTTTCTGCCCTTTACAGGATTTATGGCAAAGTGTATCAACCCCAAACAACACAGCTTAATCTTTTCATTCTTGCTAAGACTTGTGCCTTTAGTTCCAGAAACTTAAAAATTACCCCTCTTGAGGTGACTAATTTCACACAGCCATTAAAGAGCCACCTTGCAGCCCGACAGAGGCCAACAAATCCCCCACTAGTTTCCCAGAAAACTCAGGAGAGCAGGAGCGCTGCTTTGGCCTGAGGTGGTATGCCAGCATCCCACCAGCCCTCCTGTTGCCTTTGGTACCAAGAGTGCTGAAAAGCTAAAAAATGAACTGAATGAACCAAATTGCTCCTGCTCACCCCATGACACAGCAAACTGACTTTTCTGAGATGAGTGTACATGAGAAGGGAACTGCACCCCCTTACATCACCATTTCACAGCTTGCCTTCTTGTTCAGCGCAGGGATTTGCAAACACGCACTGGGAAAAAACTCCCTGACAGCATAAAGTGTCTCTTGAGGGTGACCACAGCTCTTCGAAAGGGCTGATGAACTCAAGCACTAGGAGAGGGCTGGGTGCCTGCATTAAGGGCGGTTGGATGAAAAAAAACAAGAAGTGGGTGTTCCAGTAGATCAGGAGGCCAGAGACAGCTGGCAAGCCATGTGATCCACAAAGGGCTGTACTGATCGCGCTGGTCAGATTTCTGCGGCTTGCGGTTGCAAAGACACACTCTCGACTCACTGGGCTAAGGCAAATGTTTCAACGAGCTTAAAATGGCGTTTGGGCAGGGGTATTGCTCCACTAAGCCCTCATTGTGTCCCAAGGCTCTCCTACATCTTGGAGAGGGGCATCGATTCTGGGGTCACTGTGCAAATCCCCCCACTAAGGCTGGTGTGGTGCCAGGGCAACCAGAGGAGGTGGAGACACCTCGTTCAACCACAACTTCAGGTGACCAGCTCAGCCTGATGTGATAACTTAGCACAAGGAAGTGCTCGGTCAGATGTCTAAGGAGAAAGGTCTGCAGTGGGGTAGGAAGGACCTCAGGTCAGTTTGGAGCAGACTGCTTTTTTCTGAGTCCTGGCACGCACACGTATCAGAACCCATCACCAAGCGCTTCAGAGCTGCAAATACATGGGAAATCGCAGCAGCTTTGCTTAAGGTGATATAGTAAGATCAGTGGCGCAGTAGATAAGGAAGACAAATAATTACCATCGCAGACCAATCCGAACCACCGTGTTAAACAACCCCAGGCCAAACAGATTTGGTGTAATATTGTCAGGTGGAGAGGAACATGTCCAAAACAGGGGTCCTCGACCTGCAGCCTCAGGTTCAAGTTCCAGGTGCATGCACGCCTGCCAAGGGGACTGGGGCACAGCTCCCACCCGCAGACTATTTTGCAGAGGACAATCCTGAGCCTGGGGGCAGGAATCTCCTTCACCTCAGGGCTGAGGAGCCAGAGGAGAAGCCTGGAGGAGAAATGTGCTCCCTGGCTCCATTTCCTCCCCTTCTCCCTCCTCCAGGACTCACTGTCTCTCGCCCCACTTCCACTGCAGGCACCCTGGGAATCAGCAAGAAGGAGGGGAAAAAAGGCTGTGTGCAGGAGCACTGGTACTCCCGCTGCTTTCCTCTGTTCTCTGCCAGACCTACCAGCACGCTGTGCTAGGTCTTCTCCTTGCTTGTTCCTGGTATGACTCTCCCCAAAATCTCAATTTTGACATCACTACAAATAATCAACTGCTCCGCAGGGCAGAGCAGAGGGCAAAATGCCTTTAAAGGGAGCACTGGGATTATAGAAAGGGAGAGCACCTTGTCTGCGTGGTGCGGGGACGCTCTGGCTGGACAGCTGTGGGAGCCTCGTCCAGCTGTGGAAGCAATGAATCCCCTTCTTTGTGGCCGCTGGGAGAGCAGGAAACTAAGTGTGGCCAGAGCCCTACAAAAATATCTGTGGTACTGCAGCAGATGACAACTGGAATCTGCTGTAACTCAGGGCATCAGCAGGTTGCTTCTGGGGCCAGGAAGAAGCTTTTGTCACCCTACAGGACAAGTGGCCTGCTATGTCCTGAGGTCTTCTTTTGGCTTGGTGTCCCCCGACTGAAGCTCAGAGACTGACCGCAACTGGAGAAGAGCAACCATGGAGGGGAGCTCTGCAATGGCACAAAGAAACCTTTTCGCTTCCTTGGCCAGCATCTCGTCCTCACATTTTTAACATCAAACTCCTGATCAGACAGATTCAGGGCAGGAAATAAGTTTCTCCCACTTATCAGAGGACCTAATGATTTTTTTCGCTTTTTGGCTGTTCTCTGAAGTGAAGAGCAGAGGTCTCCTCCTAGAATTGCTTGAACGTACTTCACCTAACTTGTTTACTGTCGTTGCAAAGACCTCAGACAGTGGTGCCACTTCCAGTCTTTTCTGTTCTCTTCCTGTAGCATACAATATATTAGTCTCCAGAGGACTGATTTTTTTTTTTTTTTTAACTCTAACCCAATTATATAATACAGACAACAGGGTGAAATTTAACAATCTGCAGTAGACACGATCTTACAGTCTCTCCTGGCTTTAAACTCCAGGAAGCTGCAGGGTAGTTAATTTTTGTTTTTAAACAAGGAATGAGTAATTATAAAGATGGATAAATGAATAAGCAAAGCTCACAGGAGACAATAAATAAGTGGCGTGTTGAGAATGCCAGGCAGTTACTAGTATTTCTGCCGCACTGCTATGGTGAAAAAGAAGGGCTAGAGGTCTGAGTCACTCATCCCACGCAGGGCACTCCACTTAATACGTGCTCCTGGCTTTTGAATTGCCATACAGCAGCTCTAAATGGGGACACTTTAGTGGCTTGTTATTTCTGTTTCACCATACTTGCTAATGCACTTTATTTTTTGAGTGTCACTGAACATCCTTTAAACAATGCACTGAAATGCAAAAATCACAGGCAAAAACATTCTGTCTGCTGCTTCTTCCCTGCTGTTTTGATAATCTTTTCAGCAAGGGAGAATCAGGGAGCAACATCACTGAAGGCAGAGCCGTCAGCTTGCACTCACCAGTGTTGTGATTGACGCGACACGTCTGCCTCACGCTCTCTCACAGGTAAGGTCATTCCTTGCCAGTAAAGGTAACTTTATAAAGTATTGGGAGTCTTACCAGGCACTTTACAAGGATTTGACTTCTTCTCCAGGTCTCTATCTTCACTTCTGGATTCAGGGGAGTGAATAGCTTTGTCCTGCTTCTCTTTGTTTGCAGCAGTATTTGGAACAGTTATGTTTTGCAAGGCTGGCTTTTTAGGCAACGGAGGTTTGCTACTAAGCTGTTCAGAGGACTTTGCTTTGGGTTTGATCTTTTCACTTAAAGAATCACCAATATTTGTATCGGCTGTTTTTTTGATCTGTGCCTTATCACCTTTTAGAAAGGAAGTCAATCCCTCATTTTCTAAATTAAACTCTGCACTGTATCGTTTAATGCCTTTTGATTCTGATGATGAGTTGTCTCTATATTTCAAGGACAGTGAGGTGGATCTAAGTTTCACTTGAAAAGGACTTTTATCTTCACAGCTTGGCTGATTCTGAGATACCACCGAAGAATCACTTGGCACTGGCACTGCATCGACAGCCAGAGGAATGCAGCCAGCCAAAATTTCTGTAGATTGGCCTGTGTTCTCAGAGTCAGACTCTGGCAGCAAAGCCTGCTTTTTGCTGCTACTTTTTTCCTCCTGCAGATCTGATCCCTTCTGTAAGTCTTCTTTCCACTTCTCATTTCTCGAGGAGACCTTTGCTTTGGACAGGAAGAATCCGGTATTTAATGGGCTTTCCGACTCTGACCTTTCTGGGAAGTGTAAGCTTCTGGTCCTTGGTCTCTCCCGTGCAGAGGAAACAGAAAACTTTCTCAAGGCATTGAGTTCATTGGCTGCTTTCTCAGCTTTCTTCCCCAAAACTTCCTCCTTGTGGACCAGTGACTGACTGTTCTCCTTACCAGAAGCAGCTGCCTCTTGCGCAGTCTTTGTTTTCTCTAGAGAGCAGGAAGCAGATGATCCCATCCGTGTTGCGGAAGCAGGATGTGAAACATGGAACGAGTTCGTGGGCTGGAAAGAACCTAAGGAAAATTGCTTGCTGGACTCTGACAATAGAGCAACCTCTTTCTTTGCCTCTTTATTACAGGGCATTTCCACAGGTATCTGATCACCCTTCTGTGTACTTTCTGATCCTTCCAAGCAAACAATACTATTCTTACTAATTGAAGTATCTTCTTCGGATGGTATTTTATTTACTGAAAACACAGTAGGAAGCTCCTTATTTTCTTGATTTAAAATATTGATTGACACATTGCTTACTTCCCCAGACAACAGAACTGGTGTTTCTGAGGCATCTTCTTGCTTTTGTACTTCTCTGTCTGGACCAGAGTAGGAAGAAATTGCAGAGTCTTTGCCTTCTAACAGCAATGAGGACTCAGACTTCACACACGTTGTTTCCAGTATTGGTTGGCAGCCCTCCGGTTCATTCTCTGGTAGCAGGGCTTCCTGTACAACAGCAGGCTCAGAAGTAGGCTGAGTCATCGCTGGTCTCAAAGCAGGGGGAAGGTCCTCAGGCATTCTGGGCTTTGGCCAGGAAGCCACATCCTGAGCTGCAGCTGTGCCACATGGCAGTTCTTGATTGCTGGGTTCGAATACAGTATCTGGCAAGTCTGTCTGCATCTCCTTTTCATCGTCCTCTTCTTCTTCTGGGGTACAGCTCAAATCAGTCAGAGATTCAGACTGGGTCCTCTGTGAGAAAGAAATTCAGAGAGCTCCATCAGCTTGTATAGATTTACTTTTTTTGTTATTCATCATTGCATTTACAACCAAGATCTTAAAGAGGAAGGCAATACTTGCCTCCAATGCTTGAGCTCACTTTTTTCTTAACCTACATACTGGATGCTTTGTTAGCTAAGCAGATCCTGGAATAATGTATTTAACCAATATAAAAGCAATCAGTGACACTTCCTTCTGCACAACTAGTGCTTTCATGCATTTGTGGATAGGAAGTTCATCAAAACAATGGCCATTGGACCGTCCTTGGCACTTGATTCCCGAGAGCATACTGGATTTGTTGTGTTGCTCTTGGGCAAAAAGCAGCACTTGAAAGAGAAAAATCTGTCCCTTTGTATTTTGTTACAGCACACTAGCATTAAAAATAAAACAACCCATTCTTGCATGGCTCTGAAGAGGGAAGGGTACATAGAAGGAAGAGCAAAAACCTAACAAGGCCATCCGGTTATGACAGTCTATGCCAGCTGAGTATCTACCCCCATATGGCAGTCTTCTGTCTAATCCTGCTGCCATACAGCATTACAGCCTTGCCTCCTTTGTGTAAAAGTCGTCTTTTTCTTTCAAGAGTTAAAACTATTTGATAAAAGTTTATAAATGCATATGTAGTTACCTGTGAGGTCTTGTGATTAAGCTTCAGGTAAGGACTGGCTAAATATACAGGATTATTTGAAAGCACATCATTAAGCTGCTGAATAAGCCTTTTCATATGGTGCCTGTATTAGCTCACTGATTCCCTGTAGTTTGTTGGGTAAATATATATTTTGGATGTAGGCCCTAGTTCTAAGAACATAAAACTTGCACTCTGAAGATACTTTTAGGGTTCTTCCAACTTGTTTTGCAAGTGCAACTGCAAAGACAGAGCTGCAAGGCCACCTGCATTCACAACCCATACACGCAGGAACATAAAAGCAGAAGATATCAGTTAGCCAGAAGCAAGTGCGCAGGCAGACTCAGGCAGGAAAATATTATGAATTGTATTATCGAGAGATGTGAACACTCTCCACGGAAAACCAGGAGGGCTCAGTCATCTGGCAGTTTATAGGCAGACTGGACAAAGCAATTGTATTTTGGTAACAATGTTACAATGGAAGAGGAGGTTTAATCTGTGAGTTATCGCTTTACATACTTTTCTAAATAACTAGCATCATTGTGCTGCTCGCAGCAGTGCTCTACCGAGCCCAAAGATCACTCACAGATTTTGGAAAGTACAGAATATCAGCTAAGTAATATTTAGAGACAGAGGGAATAATATTCCTGTTGTTAAGCAAGCCAATTTAATCGCTTTAGTGTAATTAAAACATTGAAAGAAACCACAAACAATAACGTGCAAATTCTGTAGTAAGAGCTGCAAGCTTTAGTTCTAAAAAGAGAAGAGAAAGAAGAAAAGTTAAGCTATGCCCTTCACAAGGTATGACAAAGAATCAGATAAATGGTGTTTTAAAAGGATGTTTTTTAAAAAAGTCTTCTTAATACCATACACTTTTTAATAGTTTTTTTTTAATCGTACACACCTTTTTTTTTTTTCCTGTGGAGACTTATTTGAAGTCTCTGTAGTGCAGATAAAGGGTTTACAAGTTTGAGGCACGGGAGAGCTGAATTCAGAACAGTCCCAATGATAGAATTTGGCTCCAATTAATAGGTCACGACTTACTCTTTCTGTACTTCTTGAAAATATAAGCCAAATTATATTTTGAAAGTTAAAACAGCTCCTCCATCAATACTCTCTCAAAGACTTGAGATTTTACAGGAACTTTCAGACTGGGAAAGGTACTCAAGTTGATCATAACACTTTCCCTTAAAAATTATTTAAGTAAGAAATTAAGCAGTCAGCCCCAACTTCTGCATCACAAACGATACTAAATTGTACTGGCCAGTAAATTTAAGAATAAATTGTTACATAAACTGCTGCATCAAGAGTTAACAAGTAATCTCATAGTACTTAATCTGTTCCTAGTGTCTACTCCAGATACGTAGCCTCATCAAATAACAACTACTAAAACCCAATGAAATATCCATGCCGCAATCTGACTTTTCTTATCATATCTGAGTTTGAAATATAAAGTCCAGAAAGAACTTCCTGGTTTTGTGTGAAAGGTGACACTGTTTATTTTCACAAGTACCTGAGAAAATCTTCTCATTTTACTGGATCTCTGGTTCCGGGGTTTTATTAAAAGCTTGTGTTTAGCAGCAGAATTATCTAAGCAAGAGGAAAGCTCAGGTGGATTGTCAAAATTGGCAGCAGGCGAGATGGTACTGTCAGATATCTGGGGAGCTCCGGTTTTAGCACTTCCATGCCTAGGGAACAGCTGACCATCTGTAGAGTGAGATCTAGAAGAAGGACCCAATGTAACCTGAAAAAAAAATAATCCCCCAAATAGAGAATCAAACAAAGAAGCAAAGACATGAAAATAACAATTCTACAAATAAGGGGCATATTTATTGGCACTTTAAGGTTGCCTCTTTTTCTTTTTGACATCTTTTTAAAATACATTGCATTCCCTAATGTTGCATGTGGAGCACTGGTGTTAGCAATTCGGCACTTTTAACTGCTTGAATATCAAGCTATACTGTCCAGAGGGAAGGACCAAGTCACATTTAACTAGAAGATCTAAAGCACACAAATACATGGCCAGCATGTTTTAGAAGACAGATTTATGAAGAGTACCCAGTTACAGAACCTAAAGGGCCAGTTTCCTTTCTGGGTCTGTCCTCCAGCATCTGTGTCTAGGTTCCTACCCACAGATATTCTGGGCCGAAGCATTTCTAACTTCCTATGTGTCATCAGGTCGCTTCGAACTCTACACCACCTTCCTAAAGACAAAGGAATCAGTGGCATTGGCCTTTAAGTCAGCTTGCATTTTCTCCTTATGTATTTACATCCGCAAAATAACTAGGGAGTTTACCTGAAATGTAAAATGTCATTTGTAGATTATTCTGGGGAAGGAAACAATGGACAATTCCTACGAGAGGCCAGTAACCCATCCAGGAACAACTCCTGAATGCTCCAAAGGGTGCAGTACTTTCACAAAGCTGGAATCCAGCTTGCCTGGACGCTTCACCAAAAACTACCCTAGTCCCAGGGCTAACGCAAAAAGGAGACTGAAAAATTTATGAAAAATGACTCTAAAAATGGTTCTCCCTTTCTCTCGGATTCAGTTTTTGCAAACAGGCAAAATGATATTGCCAAACTGTCTGTCAAGGCGTTAACATGACCTCTGACAACTCATGACAGCCCTCTCTTTGTAGGCTTGAAATTCTGATTCATTTCATTAGAGGAGCTTTCCTCCTTTGTCATGCTTTCTTCCGCAGGCTTTCTTCTTCTTTCTTCTTTTCTTCTTCCTCTGGAAGTGATATTTTACTGAGAGGGCTGGATGGGAGAAGGGAAGAGAAGGATAGTGTTCATTTTATTTAGGGAGGGAAAAAGCACCAGTGTTTTCTGCAAGTAGAATTCTGCATTATGCACTGCAGCCAAAAGATACTCTGTAGTGTAGTGAGGGTCTGCTACAGCATCCTCAATGGCCAGGGGAAAACTCCCATTGATTTTAGCGGAGGCTGGATCCACAGCTTCCGACCATGGTTTCTATTTACGAAAAAAAGGTAGCTCAGCCATGTTGAATAATGGATGCTCTCATTAATTTTCACTCTACAATATCTGCAGTCTAGTACTCAAACATGACTAATGTACAACAAACGATACGTGGCTGCATTATACATTAGTACCTAACAGAGAATACATTGACATTTCAGCTCCATGATAAAGACACAGCACATGTTCTCTTTCAAGGCACGTCATTATTTGCCTGCCTTTTTTCTGGCTTCTGCTTTTCCTTGAGAACTTCGCATGTCTTCTTGTTGGCAGTGCTCAGTGTTGGCCACTACGCTGGAAAATCAAGAATCTGGTTTGTTACTTAAAATTTCAGCAGCCCAAGTGAATGCCAGCTCTGAGCTGGCTGCAGAAGTTGCCTGTCCCACAAAGTCTGGCTCTGGTGAAGCCTGCTGGAGGAGAGGATGGTTAGCAGACCCCCTTCTCCAAATCTCATGCGTGCATGGCTCAGTCGTCCTTCAGCTGGTCACGCTGGGTGGCACAAGGTGGAGGGCGATGAGGAAGCCCCATCCCCAAAGTCCAGATGGGACAGTCGCGATCCATTTCTCCCTTCTTCGATCCAGGAAAGCTTCCAAGACATGGCAAGGTGTCATTGCTCCCCAAAACCTCAGGGTTGCATTGTGCAAAACTCCTCAGCCCTGCGAGCTGGTCTCCTCTGACTTGCAGAAGTAGGGCTAATCTCTCTGAAATGCCAGATATTAGACCCTGCAGTTTGGGAGGAAAGCCTTCAGATGGGGCTACTTTCTGGCTGTGCTCTGAAACTGGACTGGGTGAAGAGAGCTCTGAGCTAAATGATGGGGCATGTGGAAAAAGCTGAGCAACCGCGTAGTCACCACCATGTCTCAGGAGTCAGCGAGTGAGTCAGAGAGTAATGTTAATGGAACAACAGGGAGACGTAAATCCTCCTTTAGCAAACATGCATCTGGACAGGACAAATTTTCGGTGAGCCTATACTAGTTTTCAAGAAATACCTTCTTCATGCTTTCTGTTGTTTTTCTTTAAAAATATTAAAATTCCACTGTATATAAGCGGTCTTTCAAACAGCTTCATGTGGAATCTAACAAGTGTGGCCAGAAATCTTTGCTGAGCCCTGCTGCAGCTGGCCTTGAAATACATTTTGCATAATTACCAAGGAATAGTAAGCTCAGGACTTAGCTTCTCTATTTCCTTTCTGCAATTCCCCTCTACCCCTCCTCCTATTTCTAGGAAATGCTCTTCTCTTTACCCCCTGGGTTGTTTCCACCATGACTCCAGCTGCAGACAACTAAAAAGGACTCTTCAGAGCCTTTCAAAACCGCCCTTTAATCAGCCAGAACGGTTGGCTGCTGATTGAAGAAAGCCATCTATTTGCCTGTACTCAAGTCCTGAAAACATCACTTCAGCATTATTCACAGCTCGCACTAGCTCACGTGGCCAGAATCTGACTGAAGGCTGAACCTCAGACTCCTAAGCAGCAATGTCAGCCACTACTATTAGGCAAACACTTTCTGTATCAGTGCAAGTTAACCTTGTACTTAAAGGAAGGGGATGGGCAGATTTCAGAAGATCTAGATTTTGTTCGCGGCTCCTCAACAAGCTCCCTCCCTTATCCTATGCACGTAACCTAAGCAGCCTTTACTACAAATTCCCATCTTTAAAAAAAAGGGATAATGTTTCAGTGTCTAAATGTCACTGGCCGTGTCTGGAGATTATATCTCGTCTGTAAAGTTTGCTAAAGGATGTAAAATATTCTAGAGGGCTTAATTATTATCAACGGCAGATTACTTGGCGTCAGAATTATGTTGATAAATAATCATAACTTCACGTTAGAAGGACAGGCATTAAAAAAGCAAAGCAAACAGGTAAGCATGCAATTACATACATACAAGGTGGGGTTTTTTTTCAGCAGATGGGCAACAAAGTAATATTTATGCCTTACATTTCTTTAAAAGACTACTATGCATAATTGCTTGGCCCTTAATACATTTGGCAGAAGTTACCTGTTCTTCTTCTTCACTGCCTGTTCCAGCTAAACTCAAAGAGCTAAGGTGCTTGTGAGAGTCAGAGAACTGTGGGATGGAATGAGGAAGAGATTCAGTAAAAGATGACAAACGAGGTGGATATACTTGCAGAAACCATCTACGCAAAGTGCACACAGATACCGACAATGTAAGTTGTTTTTCTCTATAGTCTTAAGGATTAGCAAGGACACTGCAAACATAAAGTGTAAGACAAGCAGATAAAGAATGAAATAATGTATAACAAAACTATCATTTAAAAAGAAAAAACAGCTTCAAATTCTTTTATGTTTCTTTTTCTGATGACAGCCTAGAAAAACATTAAAGCAGAGAGCGCTCTTATCAGCACATTCAAGGGAGAACACAGATTTTTCAGCTTTTTTTTTTTTATGCCTGGCAGCTCTCTGTAGTCCTTAAAAAAACCCAGCATCCCCATGCATGCGCACAAACACATCGTCTCCTTCCTAGGTCTGCATTTTCTGGCATGATATTTGCATTTTAACAGAAACAAAGACTCTAAGTAGTTGTTTATACAGAGAGATAGCACTTTCCCATTTCGAGTAAGGTATTTCAGACATAAAGTAGTGTTACATATAGCAAACCAAATAATTTATTCTGCCTTCCACACGTAGGTAAAACAAGTCATTAAACACTGATTTTTGTCAACACCAGAACTACTCACTCTTGTTGTTGTGCCTGAATATAAGTTTTCAAGGAGCAAAGACATTTCTGGAGGGCTCCTGGGTAATCCATCATCTTCAGAACTGGTCCCAGCATCCTCTGTTCGCTTTGCATGAAGTCCAAACGGAGGCGGAGGTCCCAATTTCATGGTAGGCTGGAGCTTCAACTTCAGCGTGGCATAAAATACATTAGTATGTGATAGTGATGGAGGTTTCCCCTGTACATTTTTAGCTCAGGTCAATGAGTTACTTTTATTTTAACTTTACAATTTCTGCTGATCCAGAGCACAGGACATCTCACGTCATATGTTCTCTTGGAGAGCCAAACAATCTATCCATTTTTCAACTATCATTTAAGTAGAACCAAGATATGATACTGCCATCTAATTAAATGCGACATTTAATGTAAGCTGCAGACAGATATTACTTACTAATCAAATGTTCACCCACAAACACTATCCCAAAAAATCAAGCTTGGAAAGACATTCCATCTCTTGCATTTGAAAAAATTATGTTGTGTAAATTACCTGTAAAGCTCTAATCCGATCAGAAATGTTTTCTTGAGAAAACACTCTTACTGGCCTTGCAGGCTCTTGCCCAGTCTCAGGAATGAAGATGCTGTCATGTGACAAAGCTCTGCTTCCTATAATGCCTTTATGTGTGCTGGAATAATATAACAAATGAATGAAAACATACAGATTTTTTTGCCAGTCCTATTACTCTTAACTCTAGTGGTCAGTTGAACCACGGAGTGGAAGATATGTGCGCGCAGCACATATTACACACGAGATTCCAGACTTCGACATGAATACAATACAGTCATTCAGGCTAATCTAGGTAACACCTTTAAAAACCAAACAAAAACTTGCAAATGCTGTTATCTGTCATGTTAACAAACTGAATTAAGGTTAAAGAGAGTTTAACCCTGGCAATTGAGTTATATCCTATGGAAAAGCTACTGCCCCATGGCTGGAAGCCAGCAGCTGGGTGGCGCAACAGTGCTGCAGGCAAGTCCAGGTGCAAAATGAAAGGAGTTCACATAAACAAGCCTGTACCTGAGATGGACTAACTTCTTGCTAATGCAAATGACTGATCATTACCATAGAAAGAATAAGTACCTTTTACTATTAAAGGCTGTAGTACGGCATTTAATGTATCTCTGCCATGCAGGTCATTAAGAAAAATATTCCAGGCAATATAGTTCTCATATAGAATAATTTGCATAAATCCTTACAAGATGCTTTCAAGGTCCTGTGCTAAATACCAACAACCCTGGGATTTTTCCTTATGAGCATGGGGGACACATTTTTTTCATGGATGCTCTTTGCAGGCTGGTAAGAGGAAGCAGGAGATGCTCTTTGAGTAGCTTCTGTCATGTTCTGTTTCCTACTTTTGATGCATGTGGTATGTAACTTACATGTGGGGCATGAACACCTTGTTTCCTCATGGGAATGGTACAGGAGACCCATGGACAGACAGCTAGCTGCTAGAAGGTCTCTTGTGCTCATTTTCATCAGCTTAGCTCATAGCCTAACTGACCAGGGACCAGAAAAGGGTGCACATGGCATTTTTTCTAGGATTCCCTTCTTCTAAAATTTTTAAACAAGACAGCTATGAAATGGCAAACTAGAGTACAGAATACAGAATTGTTCAGGTTCATTTAACTATCAAGTTAATTGAGTAGACATTCTAGAGAAAAAAAGAAAAAGAGGAAAAAAAGGACAACTGTGTATTTTTGGATCTTAGATACTGTTGTAGGGACATTAAGGAATATACACAAACATGGCTGAAAGTAACATTTCCCTTGTCATGGCTGCTATAAATATGTTTGATAAAACAATAGGAGGAAAAAGTTGATCTGTATTTCTGCTGCAGAAGGAAGGAAAGCCTGCTGCTTCTGTTTAATGCGTTAGAGGCATTAGAAGAACAATTCATCTAAGTGAAAATGTGATCTCTGCAATGCATCCAAGGTCAGACAGATCTATAGCAATTTGCAAAGCAAGCGCCAGTCAGGGCTGCACTGGCTGCTCAACTCACTACATTTTACAAAGACTGCAACAGCAGCCGGATAAGCAGTGTTGTTGCTTGTGCACGTTTATCCCAGCATGCTACCTTTGCTTTCTCTTTCTAGCAGATGCACACTTCCCGGATGCATAGAGGAGGTACCCTAGATGTCTCCTCAGATTATGAGTGCTCGAATTAATTTTCCTTCCTTTCAAGGAATTTCCTGGTGTTTGTCTGTCTAAACAAATATTAAGAAACAATAATGTAACAACCCTGCAAGTAACAGCACAGGAACACGGCGAAACCAGCCAAAGATCGTACCCACTCGGACATGACCTTGTTGAGCCGCGCAGGAGGGAAAGAAAATCTGACCATCCATGTCTTAAAAATATGTTGTTGAACAACAATGCTAGAGCCCACTGTTAGACCCGGTGCTGCCAGCCCGGAACTCCTGGGGCTTCAAGCTGGACTAATATTACTGTTGCCAATGCCACAAAAGAAAAAAGTTAGTAATTTCTTTTGGTTGTTTGGCGCTGCCTGGTGGCCGCATTGTATAATGTCATCTTAAATGGTGGGGATGGTTTGACTTTTCCGTCCCTGGGCACAGCAGCATCTCCTCGCCTGAGGACCAGGAGGCTTGTTCTGTGAGGCACATCCACCAATGCAAAGACTTGCTCTTTAGGCAGCCAAGGGGCTCTTCAGTAAATCTCTCCATCCAGGAACACATTTGAACTTTACACTGGGTTTCGCATGGTTACCTTTCAGTAGTGGGTAACATTTTTGGCAATGCCTGAATGAAGACAAGATTTTCAGAGGCAGACAGATACACAGGCTGGGATTCATCTAGTCTAACTTCAGACGTTAAACCACAGGTATCTCCATCGGAGCTGGTCACCCCAGTTCTCTAGAAATAGACACTTCTAGAATCTGATTCATCTGAACAAGAATGTCTACACAAGAATGATATGAGCTTTCTTAGTAATGTTGGCTTCTCTCTGCTGATTATAAAAGGCAGCTGGTGACTAACTTAGACGCAGACATTTGTCCCTTGGTCAGATAAATCCCATGTATACAGAGGAAATAAAGGCTTCACAGCCTCTGGATCCTGCTGATTTTAGTTGCAGCCACCCCCTTACCCCTTCCTTGCTTTCAGAACCTGGCGTAAATGGTTAGGCATCTAAATTTCTTTAACAAACTTTAGGAGATACATCTTAGAGGCATAAGACGATTCTGGTAAGATATAAGCTGAACACCTAATTAATTTTTGAAGATGGGAATTACATTCTTTTGAAATGATAACCCAAGGCTTATTGATGATTAAATGAAAGCATTTTTAGTTATTATTTCTCGCTGTGCCCCATCCAATTCCCTTGCTATTTGCCTTGCATCAGCCATTTTAATTTATGCCTTCCTGAAAAAGCCAACTGTTTGAGAATGCAGCATTCCGAACCAGAGGGGAGGCAATTTGGGGGTGTCTTTAATCTATAAACATAGTAGCAGTTCTGTATTTGTTTACCAGCCACAGTCCAAAGACTTCTAGTGGGAGGTGTCCCTGCCCATGGCAGGGAGGTTGGAACTCGATGACCTTCAAGATCCTTGCCAACCTAAACCATTCTATGATTCTATGACTTACTCGAGTTCGTCTTCAGAATCATAATTAACATGCATGTCGTGTGAGGCTGTGACATCGCTCGTTGACTGGAACAGCTTCAGACTGCTGCTCCCAGAAGAAGATGTTTCTTTCCTTTTCTTTTTACCGAAGAACTTTTTTAAAGATTTGAACTTTGATTTTTTCTTTCCTAAGTGAAGAAACATAAAGAAGATGCAACCAATGGCATTTGCAAGTTTTTGGAACAATAATAATTCCCTTATAATTTCTTTATAAGTGAATTTTTTCCTGGAAGAGGCAGCACAGTCTGCTTTTGCGTTAATGTCTTTCAAGACTATACGGATAGCATGAAATTCCTATTATCTTGGAGAATGGATTGCAATGTTCATGACACATAAGAAATAACCTACGGTGTAGGATCTTTCCTAATAGAGTTTCTACTTGCCTCTTGTGATAATTAGACTGTGAAGAAAAACTTTGGTATTAACAGCCTGGGATACAGGGAAGAAATTACAACTTGGAAACACACTGCCTTTGTTCAGCAAGCTAAATAGTGATGATAAGGCCAATGTTGTTACCAAAACCAATTTAAATGTAGAAAAGGCTTACTTAGGTGGAATGTGCAGTGTTGGGAGGCTAATGCTTTTATAATGTCAGTTTTATAATACATCCCAGAATATTTTGAATGCTAATTATGAGACTCAATGGATCATAAAGTATTAAACAAGAAATCAAGCAATAATCTTGAAAAGCAATGCTAGTCTGCTCAGTAAGGAAAGACCCGAATTAGGATCAGCTACACTACCTGAAATAAAATCAGAGTTATACACAAGACATCCCAACAACTTGTGCCTGTCCCATGTAAGTTGGCATGACAGCACTGTGATGCATCCCTGTCAGCGTTTCACTTATCATTGGACCTTGTTGAGTAAAAAAGTTAACTTTGCCATAAGATGCTAGAAAAATCTTATTTCAAGCCTTTGAAAAATTTCAAAAATATAACAGCTCTTGGAGACAGGAGGAGAGAAAGGGAGAATGCATTCTCTAAACAAGCAGATTCACTTCTGTGATAGAGCTAAGGCATTGAAGCTCAAGAAGTCACAGCACTTTTCATTCACTGGGGAAAGAAGCAATTCTACCTGAATTGTCCTCTCCATCTCCTTCAGTCTCTCGCACCTTAGGGTCCATTATCCTTGAGGAATTCATGTGACAGTCACTAAAGGAGGTAGAAAAAGTGTCAGTCATATCAACAAAATAACAGTACTTCACTATATGTATGTATACATACATACAGGCAAGTTACTAAAATAGCAAAATATAAAATATTATGTGTATGCTTTTATATATAAATACATAGACAATATAAGTCTAATATACGTATTTCATATATATATACACATAAAATATAAAAATATCCTATAGGATGAAGCTTATTAGTCTAAGGTATAATCAATTCCATAGAATCTTTCCATTTTCATAAGACAATAGTACATTATGGTTTAGTTAACCAACTAGCTCTCCTGACTGGAAATTGAGTTTGATGAGATTCTCAAGTGCTTCTAAAAGTATGCATCAGAGGGCTTCTTTGACTCTCCCTCTCTGTATCTATTCAGGACCACAGACAAAATGTCTTTGATATAACTGCAGCATGTGGGTAACATGTACAAGTAACGTTAGTAAAGAACTGCACGTATTTTTCCTTTATTTATATGCAATTTGAAGTATTCTATGGATTCTAGCTTTTCTTCTTTTCTAAGGAACTTGTGAAAAGGTAACAACTCTTTTTATTCCTTTGTTCATATAGACAACAGAAAAATACAAGTAAAAATATAACAAGCAATTTTCCTCTTTTCTTCTCTCTTCTTTGCTTTTTGGAACCAAAATATCACTTTGCTTATTAAGGTTCCTAAAGTAAAAAATATTTCCAAAATTCTACATGTGCAAAGCCTGAGGACAGAGTATTGGTAATTTAAAATGCATTTTCAGAGCAGTAGTCTGTTTGTGCTCTCTTTTCTTCACCTGGAAAACCATAATTTCTTGATCAAGGCAGAATGAAGTCATGGATGTCATTGTCTGTATGGTGAGTTAAATGCTGTAGAATAACTTCAGAATAACTCTCCCCTCCCAGCCAGACCCGCACACTGGTTGTAAAACACCCCCTGCCACCACCCATCAGGAAACCAAAATCAGAGTTAAACACAAAGATGAGGGAGAGCAACTTTTGGTCAAGGGCATCTGCCTAATGTAGGCAGAATTAGGAAGGAACCAGCCCTAGAAAAAACAGACTCGGATGATACATATATTTTTAAAGTAAATGCCCGATGGGAGGTAATAGATAAATATGTATTGTGGGCTGTGGTACATCTAGTCCATTATTAAACAGGCTCAGGGTGTTGCAACAGCGATGGCAGGAGTGCAAATCAATACCTTTAAAGCCTCAGCTGTTATATGCATGCCCTGTAGCATCTATAAGCCATACGCATCCAGAAGTGGGATCCCACAGTCACTATATAAATTACAGACGCCGTAACTCAGATCCCCAGCTGTGGCCCACTGGCACAGCTCCGCAGCATCCAGGTGCACTCAGGTGAGGGTGTATTTTTTTTAATCTAAATGTTTATATGCCATACTTCCAGTTCTGAACAGCAAAGCCACTGGGGGATAAACACCCACATAATGGAAATGTTAGTTTGAAACATGCAGGCAAGTATAAACACGTTCCCTCTGGCAAAAGCCAAGCAGATAATATATTATACTTCTGACAATCAAGAAACGTGTTGTTGTCCCATCTCAAACTTTAGCAGCCAATTTTCTAGAGAATAAAAAAGATTTATAAAAAGGTTAGCTCCACCATAATGTCAGAGAAGATTTGTGTGACTGATGGTCATCTCAGGTCATGAAGAGTGTTTCTACTGGGTGTGCCAAATATCTGGGGACAGTAATATGTGTCCGGGGGTGCGGCACACATCTCCTCACTTGGGAGGAACAGAAACACCCTGAACCCCAATGAGCTCTTTCCTTGCCAGCTATGCATCTTGAAGCAAGGTCCTCACTCCCCTTCTGACCTCACGCAGCCGTTCCTCAGGTCTGCCATGTTTTTGCTGTTTTCCTAAGGTTATTTTAGGAATTACTGTGTCTTCCCCAAAAGTGCTCAAGATCTGGGAAAGGCAGCCCACCACCGCTGTGCTTTTGGAAATGTCTCTTGCAAGGGTGCAACACGGGGTGCAGGGCTGGAGCGACGGCTTCTGAGAAGGAGCTAGGTCCTTGGCCAGGTCCCACCACCACTGCCAGTCATCCCTGCACAGCTCCCCAGTGTTGCCTGCAGAAAGACCTGGCTGCTTCGCTGTGGGAGAGCTGCCGAAGAGATCTAGGCAGTGTGCAGGGAGCAAGGTCATCTGGGTAAGATGACTTTGGAGTGAAGCAGAAAGTGACCTGAAGTGTGGGTCAGAGGTGCCCATGGTGGAGGAGGCACTGGGCACAAGCACCAGCAGCCTGTGCCTCCTGCGCAGGAGCCTGGAGAGTCTCATAGCCCCAGCAGGGACGGGGTTATTTTAAACAGTAAATAAGGTAAATAGATCCTAGAAGTTTGGGTGAGACGAGTGATATTGTTTTCACAGTGGGGGGACTGTAAGGCTTTTATAAATATTGCTGCACCTCAACTCTGCGTGCAATTACAAGGATCAGGGAACTACGTGGACCTTTCAGTGCCCAGAGCTAGTAAGTGGACATATCTCAAGTTTTCAGTTCAAAAGGCAAGTTTCCAACCTGAACCCATGGTTTGATGTGACTTTCCTGGGCCCGCACCGGCTGATGTGCAGGAGGAGGAGGAGGAGGAGGCGGCGATGGTGGCAGCCCTCGCCACAGTCGCTATGTTGTGCAAACACATGCTGTGGCGAGGACTACGAGGTGCGGCTGCCGGCCCAGTGCCAAGGGTGCGGGACGGGTTTTACAGCTGCTTTTACCAAGGGATGAGTTGTTTGCATCAAGAGACAAACAGGCACCTGAGGCTGGCGGGGGGTCGGCAGGCAGTGGATAGGAGTGGAAGGAGCTGCAGAACGCTTGGTGGGCAGCACGCTGGTGTCCGGGTTTTCAGAAATAAGCACAATCATCAACAGATGGGTTTTTAGCAAACCTTGATTTTAAGCAAATACTGAAGCTGAGACTTAGCCATTTGCTTGAGTGTTTTGCCGCGTGACTGTTTCCACTGGAGCAATATCCCAACACAGCACGAAGAGATACTGGCCCCTGCTGAGCATCCTATGGCTGCCAGAGATCTCTCTGTACTGCTCTGCAAGCGGGGCGCTGCCCAGCTTAGGGTCTTACCAAACCTAGCTGTAGGCAATCACATTCAATTCTACTTTAAAATTTACAATGACACTTTTATTGACATGGGGGGAAGTTGTTTTTCCTTTTAAATGCTTCCTCTGCTGAATGTTGTTAGAGAAATGCTGGTTTTCACCATGAGATAACCCTTATTTTCTTTCCCAAATATATAAACTTCGAGAACTGCTCCATCTATATCTTCCCTTTTTTCCTTCACTATAACCTATTTTAATAATATCTTTAGGCAGGTTTTCAATCTTTCAAGCTTTTTCCTCAGCGCCTGTAACAAACCCTTTGGTGTTAATACATTAATCATAGGAAAGAATAGCTTAAAACATGATGCTTAAGAGGAGAATCCAAAAAAACCCAGAGGTCAAAGTTTACCTTTGGTATAACTGTAACTACTTGTCACTTCCCTGGCATAAACAGGTATGTGATTGTTTGCTCTGGAGCTAAATTTTATCTTCCTCAAAGCTTTGCTTAAAATCTATGACAGCCTACAAGTTTAATAGCTGTGCAACAAAATGCTAACAAAATCCAGCAGCTTTGAATCGGCACCCACTGGCACAGGTGCTATTCAGTGTGCACTTACACTTGGATCTGGAGGCTCAGCTGTGGAAAGGGGCTGCTGAGCTTTCTCATTTCCAGTTTCCCTAAGGATCTGCTGAAGTCCATCACTCATTTAAATCACCTTGGGATCCGAAGACTCAGAAGGATTCGCATCCTAGAGGAGCAGTCTGCATCACTTCTCCTCCTCTGTTAGCAAGGGCAAGATTTACCACACCACTGGCAGTTGTACTCTTTTCCTCTTTTTTTTTTTCCTTTGCATTTTATGTGCGGTTCTTTTCACAGCAGAATACTGGAGATACCTGGTTTATCAATTTATTATGAGATTTTATAAACCCAAAATGTCTGATGATAAATTGCTAAATATTACCCAAGCTTATAACAGTATTTTCTCTATATTGGACTTTTCCCAACAGAGACTTTTTCCACTTTCCTTCTTCCACACACCTTCCTGTGCCCTTTCTAGATGAGTTAAGACACAAGAAATACAGCTGAGACTACATCAGTGCAGAGAACAGAGAGGGAATATGGCAACACAATGGGTGTTTATTCCCCTTCTTATCCCTCCCAAATGTCAGTACATTCAAAAGTGGGTATGCAAAAAAAATCACAGCTGAACTGAATGACACCAATTTACACCTTTTATTCCTGTGTTGTATAAGAATATTCTATTTCTAGTAGACAAAGAAACACCAGGAAGTAAAGTGATTTTTAAAAATCTGAATTTAGGGAAATTATTTCACATGAGAGGAAGACCTGCCCTTTTTTCTCTCCAGTATCATGATACGCACTAAAATTCCTACTGGTATTACAGAGTCTTGTGGATTTGGGAAAGAAAACGCAGGAATTCTGGGGATATAAAGAAAACCCAAATACTCAGAAAGACTCTTCTAGCTGAGGTAGTAACCAAACCGACAGCATCCTAAAGACCAGGGGTGAAGACTGAAGCAGCTTTTCTTCATCCACACCCTCTCTGAGGGCTCAGACCTGAAATGAAGGCCCCATCCATGGACCATGCAGGCCCTTCTTCTATCATATGGACCGCAGAAAAGAGACAGCTCAAAGTTTCCAGAGGGAGCACGCCCAGGGCACCCGTCGCGATCCCCTGCCAGCAGCAGGTGCATCAGCAGAGCTTTCGCACCTCTGGAGATGCTCCAGCTCTCCAGCAGGGGCATTAGCAAGAGCACCACCTGGACACAGCCCCAGGACACCTTGGCATAGTGCAGGTCCAAAAGTGTGTCGTGATTACCTGCATTCCAAGCAAAGGTTTACCCCTACAACCAGGGGAGACCATGTGCTGAAGACATTGCACAACAGGGTGTGGTAGAAGGAAGTGTGAGGGAGCAGGGTAACGAGCTTGTGATGAGGAGGTATTCACAAAGCAAAAGAAACGCTGCTGTTCAACACACTTCTCTGCTCAGACCTTCTCCTACTAATAAAGATCCCAGTATCACCCCCGTTTTCAAGTTCTCAAACCACTTCCAGTGCTCCCAAGTGATAACGCTTGAGCCTAGCCAAAACTAAATCTCTCGCAGCGTGCCCAATTATAAAATCCTTTCCAGAAGTCATCCATCATCTTGAGCTTATGTTACTAAGATAAACCTCTCCTCTCTACTCCCCCTTTTGCAACAGGAGGTCTAGGAAGCACAGTGAAGCACTCCCGCTGAGCTAGCACGGCACATATGATCCCAGGTATTGGGAGTGTCCGCATGAGTGAGATACAGGTCTCTGGGAATCCAATTAGTTTGTAAAAGCACATCCAAAAAGCTCACAAAAAGGGACAGGTGAATTTGATAGCAATTGCACCATCATTTCCAAAGCCATACATCTTCCTGCTCCAGACCTCTCTTTCTGTCAAAAGAGTACAGATTTCACTTCTTATTTGGCCTCCAACTTTTAAATCAAATGAACAAATGCACCTGAATGCACGCTTACACACACACAGCCATCCTAGGAGCTTTATCTGGAGTCCCAGAAGTGTGACTGAAGGGCCACCCTGCCTTTCTACCGTGTCGGCACCGGATCTGTACATATTCTAGCTGTGTCCCCATCCTTTTTGAATTATTAAAAATAATTTACAGAGAGAGAACATATTTTCTGATAAAACTGCTCTGTTTTCCTCTACCCAATCTATATAAAAATATCAAAGATAAACATCATTCTAAATCAAGAAGAAAAACACCCTAACACTTTTCATATACAACTTTGCCTTCTGTTTTCAAAGTTGGGCAGACGATCATCTCCTTCCATTTTCTTCAA
The DNA here is from genome assembly GCF_000708025.1 of Charadrius vociferus. Lineage (NCBI taxonomy): Eukaryota > Metazoa > Chordata > Aves > Charadriiformes > Charadriidae > Charadrius > Charadrius vociferus. The sequence goes on along the minus strand of NW_009647874.1, from coordinate 4,807,740 downwards.
ATGCTTTGAATCAGTAAACGTAAAGTATTACTTTGCAAAATCTCTAACTTCATGTGTCCTCGCCTTGTTTTAATAATTTAGTGCAGATGCTGTTAGCACATACTTGTTTATGCTGACTGACGTCCATGGGGACATCATCTTCAAAACGTAGTATTTTCACAAATGGTTTGCTGTCGAAAACATGATAGTTCACTATCCATCTTCATCAGTCCAGCACACTTTCCTCACCTTTACTTATCTGCATTATTGATTAATAAACAGTTTTGTTTCTTTGCTTGTGGCTGACATTTTTCTCTAGCCACTGCTACCCTTGTAGCATGCTCTTATGTTATTAGAAAATCTGTATATTGAGCAACCACGATGGTGTGGTGAGAGCCTGTGTGCCACTCCTCATGCTCAGAGCAAGGCTGGCTGCGAGTAGCTTTGCTGCCAGCGTTCTCTCCCTGGCTGCATGAGTCCTAGCCTGGCATCCAGGTGAGAGCACCCTGCCTGAACACAAAGTCAATGCCCTCTTTAAAACTCTGCCTTTTAGGGATCCTCCCATCCTCTTCCCAGTGAAAATGAGTAGAACTAGCTCTGAGTCATTTGCCCTTTCTCTCAGAAATGACTAACAGAAGTTAGTTGCACCAACACATAATCTCTTCCAGTGCTGCTCCTTGTGCCAGAGTTTGCTACTCCACTGATGCTGGAGGTGGAGGTAGAGGAATAGCAAGCTGTGGCGCAGAGACTAGCTACGTTTAACTACTGACATGCCTCTGTCTCTCTGCACCAGCCCTTTCCTTTGCAGTACTCACATCTCACTCAAATTCCCTGTTGCATACTGTGTAAACATAAGGTGGTGCCCGATGTCCCTGTGATCACTGACTGTAGAGACATCAAGGGATCTCAAGTAATAAAATACCTGCTAAAAGGAAGATGGGAGATGAGAGATAGGATACAGCTCACTGCATGGGCTCCCCTTCCAAGCCTTTTTGCAAACAGGGCAAGACTTGCCATGACCAGCATGACAGACTTCACAGGCTACGACAGGAAAAACAGAAGAGGCAGTGGGTGCATCTTCCCAAGCCTTTCAATGGATTTTCTGGGTGTTCAGTTGTTTTTGCTCGCCTCTTTCACTGCTGTTGGGCAGTATGCGTTTCCCTTTGCCTAAACTCCTCCCCGGTGCATCTGTCCATGTTATTCCAAAGACTGTGCAGATTCTCAAGTCGGATCCTCACCAGCCCTTCTGCCATGCCCCTGCCAACAGCACATTCCTTTCTCTATTACAAGTATAACGCACTTCTAAGGGACAGGGGGTAAAAATCCTACTCTCTCTACCTGTTTTTGACAAGAACTGATAGACCTTCCTTCCCCCATTGTTTCTGAGAGAAATGAGAAACACTCCATAAAATAAACATGCCTCCCAAGCAGCTTTGGAAGAGTGAGCTTTTTGTTTTTATAAAAGTGCATTGCAACAGAACACACAAACATAAGAAGTCAGAAGGCAGCACTGGGATTGCCCAGCCTGATGTCCTGGGTAGCGCAGGGAATAAGCTGTCCCCCAGAACGGTGAAGGGAACTCTGCTTCCGTGATAGAGCTCAGCAACTCACGGCTATACGCTTTGTCAAAGGTCATATTTTGTTCATGAGAAAAGCCTTAGCTTGCATGGTTTCTTTAAACAACAACAACAAAAAAAGTCCAACAACAAAGCAAACCAAACAACCATATAAAAGAATTAAAAGGGAGGGGGGAGGAGCTTACATTGGCAAACGAATAAAGCAAACACATGTGAAATGTCTTATTCCTATGGACTAAGACCCTCCTCCTTGCTTTCAGTTCTCTATTTTTTGTGATTTAATAGAGAAGCCAGGAGATCTATTCTACCAACACGGAAAGCATTATTATTAGAAGACTTTTTAGAGTAATAAAGCTACATTGGCTCTCCTTCTTTCTCAGCACGCAAGGATAATAAAGGCATAGCTGTTTTACACAAAGACACAAGACCTCCCCTGGACGGCTCCCTACCAGAGATCCTCTGCTATATTTAGGAGCACAAACAGCTCAACATAGAACCAGAGTCTTAGGCTTGTATCAGCCATCTTTACTGATAGAACCACAATCTGTATTTTTAACTTAAATAATATCAGGTGTTTACATAGACCACTTTGGCTAATAATGTTCTGAAGAAGTTCATCTTTTTTTGTACAATAGCAGGCTAATATCACTCAGAAAAAAGGGTCAGTAAAGTATTAAAAATTCACCATGCCTCTTCTTGAAAAGCTATAGAAAAGAAAATAAAATGTCTTGCTCTAGTTAGAACAAAATTACATTTGATTCTACATGTCACAATTGCAATTATTCTTGAATTCAGTACTGGGAACATTCCTCAAGCTATTTCACAAAAATAATTACACAAGGTTTTTTTGGTATTCAGAATAAGTAGAAAAATCAACTTTGTTATAAGGTCTCAGTGCCTCTAAATTCAAGGAAACATAACAGGCTTTCATTGATCCTTCCTTGCTTTCTGGAATCATAAATACAATACATTGTCTATATACATACACACTTACTTTGTGCCAAAGAAAGAATAAGACTCACCTGGAACCACAGCAAGCCCTGAGGAATGGTGCACTTACATCGGCTGCCCCATCAATTAGGCTAATGTAAGGGTGTTCTTGTACAGTGCAGAGGTTAATGGGAGTTCAAGATGCAGAAAGTGTTTAGCACTACCCAGAATGAGATCCTTATTTAGCTTTATCTGCTCTTCAGAAGAAAACTCAGTGGGCCAAGATAAGCAGACCATGAAGGTAACTGCTAACATCAGAGCTGAATGTGGCCCAATTTTTATCCATTCTGAGCCCATCTACACTGCACACAGTATTTATTCTCAGCTGCATAATGTGTGGTGTGGTCAACAGTGTCATTTCAACAGTTTTATTCAATTTCCTTAAAAGTTAATGACAAATCTTTTCAAATGTCAGGTTCACCTGAACACAGAATATAGCTGTATCCCAGGCCTGCTTCCAAATATTTTGCCATTAGTGTGATGAAAAATACAGTCTGGTTTGGCCAAACACAAGTAATAAGGAAAGTGCATGAAATAAAGAGACTAGGCTGGGCTTTACCGAGTTCCTCGGGAATTCTGTGCTGGAAGGATGAAATAATGATTGGGATCATTTATGAACCATGTGCAGAATAGCTTTAATATTGAATATTTAAAGTAGAGAAAAAAGAAATAAAGTAGGTAATGCAGAGAGAATGAATTAAATATTCTAAGAGAAGTCTGAGCCCTTCCAGGCAGAGATATACCAGCCTACCAGCTGAGACTAGCCAGAACATAAGCAGGTTGATTTCCAGGAGCTGCTCATGGAAGATGCCATCAGGGGCCCTCAGCACTCCCTTGCTTTGCCTCATTTCAGCCCACACCGCTCTGCCGAACTGGCTGCAGTCGTGTGCTAACCTGGAGTCACCTCGGATGCAGGGATAACAAGAAGCCATGTCTCCAGCCCAAGGACCGGTCCCCCTCCTGGGTCATCCTAGCACGAAGGAGCGGCGAGGACGGAGTGAGATCCGGCTGGAGCTGCAGGAGGGCAGCAGGAGGCAGGGAGGAAGAGGAGCATCTTCCCCTGCACTCCCTCTGCAGCGCTCTGACTGCAGGCTCAGAGGCCAGTTTCTTCCCCAACATCCACACAGACTGTCCAAGAGGTACAGCCACTGTCAGTGCAATCTCAATCCTCTGAAATTTCCCCGGGCAACAGCACTCACATATTTCAGCAATAACTGCTACCTTGTAAACACATTCCACATTCCTGTTGCATTAAACCCCACAGGCCAAATACAAAGCTGAACGGCCTCTTGTCTAACTGTTGTATGAGGCTTGCTCTGAAGCAGTACATGTGGCAGACTTTTAATTGGAAAGGGCCTTATTTAGCCTCTTTTGACCCTACCTAATTTAGTTCCTCTCAGCTTTCAGTTGACAATCATTTTCTTGAACCCAGATGGGAGAGAGATGTGCCATGGGCTCCTTTCTCTTTCCTCCACCTGAGTAACACTCAGATCATTTCCAGAAAAAAGAGCACGAGACTTTTAATGCAAGGTCACAGCAATACATGACTACTGCAGGGGTTTCAGGTAGGAGGCCAGTTAAGTTGGACAGTCTTCCTAACTCAAATAATTTCTTATGTGAACAGGCTGGAAGGTTGCTTTCTGACCACTCCACAATAAACAACATTGCTGAGTCCTTTGATCTTTGCTCGCAATCTTCCTCCACAGTCTATAAGAAAAACACAGTCAGGATTTCACAAATGTAAGAGCCCTAATTTTTGGTCATTTACTCCCTCCCGAACACGTACTTGCAAACTTTTCATTCTTACTACCCATTCGGGACATATTTGTTATTCTGTGTTTGAAAGAGAGGAGGTATTTTCCTGTAGCTCTTCGCTCCCCATATACTTGCAGGTCTGTGCTCCAAACCACAGTCTGTGCTCCAAAACAAGGATATGAGCGAATGGAAATAACTGCCGCTTGCTCCGATTCTCATTTTCCCCCTCACTCATTCCCTGCAGCAATAACCTCAGTGAAAACAATCTCTGGCGAATCACTCTGCACATTTCACCTCCATTTGCCACTTCAGACTTGTAGACTTTTGGAAGTCGATACCCCAAATGCAGCTTAATAGATTTTACTGCTGCCTTGTCACAAGTCCAGAGCCAAGTCTCTAGTGCACCCTACACCACCTGCACAAGCCCAATTGTTCCCTTGGACTGGGAAGAAGAAAGCATTTGCATGTGTCAGTTTGTCCAGGACAAGTTAACAGTGAGCATGTGCGCTCATATATCCAGAAGATTATATGCAAAAATGTGACATGCAGAACAAAATGAGGAGAGGGGACTGGAGGAAACACAAGAAAGGACAGTACTAAAGAGCTCAAACCTTCCCTGACAGTGTTTATAACAGTAAGGGACATAGTCACTGGGAGGGCTCCTGTTCCTTATCTATCCAGAGCAGCAGAAGAATATGCTACCAGTTACAGTGTCATACCGGCTCTGCATCCTCTCTCATCTGCAAAACAGATGGATTCAGCCCTGACAGCGCTTTCATCTTAAACTGGTGCAGGAGGATGGGTGATAAACATCCCTGTACAATGCTGCTACTCCTTAGGCTTAATTTCCTAAGGAAACAACATTTACGTGACTGCACTGTCTATCCTGTTCCATCTCCCCATTTCCCCACCACTTTTGAAGCCACTGGTCCTTTTCAGCTGAGTTTGATGGAGAGACGCATCTCAAAGCTATGAAGCTCCTACCGGTTTTGTAAAAATTGGTGATTGTGCGGAGTCCCCACTGCAGGAAAGCTGACAGTTGCTTGTTCCTCTTGCTAGACAGCTGAGCAGCTGGTACACCCGTAGCCCAGGCACAGCCCTGATGAGCCTCTAGGCTGGCCGTTAGAGGATATGGACAGTTCAGGGTATGGCAGAGAGTCAGGACGAGAAGAGAGGGACTGAGAAGTGAAATCCCGTAGAGAGCACATGGTGGGGATGCATACTGCAGTGGGGGAGCATTACTAGCCTGGCAGAAGCCAGCCGCTGTTTAGCTGATGTTATCATGATGCTGCCACTTTCCTTGGAGGTGGAGAGAAGAAGAGAGTAGAAGAGGCAGCTGCCAGCTTCTGTTGCTCTCCGAAAGACCTGAGATTCAGACCTGTCCCTGACCTCAAGTCACATGGGACTTCCTGGAGAACTTCACAGCGTTTCAAGAAACTGTACTACAAAGGTACAGTTGTTTCCATTCATACCACTACAAAGATTACGATGAATTTATGCTGACCCAGTCCACACACATAAAATGTTGGGATGACAACCAGCCTACAACTTGAAAAGGCTCTCCAAAGGGGGAAAAGAATTGTTGGCACCTGCATTTTACAGACTGGTACAAGAGTGCGGAGAGATTAAATGCTTTTCACGATGTCATTCAAGAAGCACTTCTCAGAGTAGGGACCAGAGTGAGTCTGGCACACAGAAGCAGTGCTCAGCTCCAGGCCTGTCCCTTGGTCCAGCTCTGCTGGAGCCAATGGCACAGACTGAGGTGCCCTCTTTGGTCCTGGGCGCAGCTCCCCATGGCATAGTAGAAAGCAGGAGGCAAAGGGAACTGGATTCCACTCCCTGGATCTCCCTTTGAAGGGGTCCCATGGACCCTCCCACTGGTGCAGAACACAGAGAGAAATGTCCCCGTTTCCCACATCACCACTTGCCCTCAGTCTCTTCTCACCTCTGCCACCAGGGCGAAAATTCTCCCTGTTCTCCTCTGAGCACTTTCCTTGTGAAACCCCTCACTGGTTTACGATCTCTTTGGCAGAAAGGTGTCACGTGCACATTTGTTCCTGGCTGTATCTCCCTCTAGGCAATGGAGAAAAGATATTCAGATATTAATAGGTCTAAATCACCTTACTCCAAGGAGACACCTCTCTGTGGAGGAAAGAAGGAAGCCAGGGTTACCTAGCAGCTCACGGTCAGGTGCTCTGCATTCCCATCTGCACTGTCCTACCCTGTGTGCCACGTAAGCCCCACACGCTATTATGTTTAAAAGGGGCAGAAAGGAAAAGAGCCATTTAGGGACTTATCACCAGGCTCCCTTCTTTGAATACACCACTAATGTTTTACTTCAATACTCAAAGCCCGATGAGATGCAGGTTATTAATTTATGACTATGACAAGATTATTATGGTTAATTTAACATGTGCAGGCACTTAACTAACTACTGTTGGGAAATATTTGTCATTAATTCAAAAGTTTCCTGCCTGCAATTTGGCAGATAGAGCGTGAGCTGCAGAAATCCAGCATGACATAAAGAGCTCTCATCTGCCATCACCTTTACACGTGACTGTACAGTACTTGAGCTCTGCCTGATTTAAATGAGCACAACAAAATGTACTGCAGCATTCATAAATTAAATGGCATTGGCATTCAGATACTAGAAAATTCTAACTTAAGAGTACGCTCTTTCAGACGTAAGAAGATGAGCAGAGAGGCATATAACCTCCCCATGGAGAGTGAAAGGGAGACCACTGGGAGACAGGGTGGCAGAGAAGCATTCCTAATCAAAGCTCAGGAAGCAAAACTGTGCGAACAAAAGCTGTTTGTGGTAGGCTTTCCTCCCATCCCCTGTGGGTCTGCCATGATCCCAACCAAGTCAGGTGGTGCAGAGTAAAACCACTGAAGTGGTTTCCTTCAGGGCCAATCTGTCTCTCAGGCATGGTATAGCCCTCCAGGGCCATCCCACACCCTGCCCTGGCTGCTCCTGGGGAGGGAACTCCCCACCTCCAACTACTGTTTCATTTGGTTTGCCAGGGAGGCAGGTGAAAAACCTGTGTATCCAGAGCTAGTTACAGCAACAAATCAAAACCGATGTCCAAAATGGCCGGTCTCATGGCACCTTTGAAGGGTCCTAGCACTTGTTGGCTTTTTCTGATCCTTTGGGCAGGTCCAAAGTTACAGAAGAGATGCTCAGCACCCATCCAGTGTCTTACACAGTTTAATGACCCTTTGTTTTGCCCATAAAGGCTCTTTAGCTCTGTGTTTCTGCAAGTTCTATCACTATTGGATGCATCCCACCTATCAGCCCTTCCCAGTGCAGGGCTCCATGCATTGCTGGGCCTTTTTCAGTTCTCTCATACAGTACAGTCTCCTGAAGAAGGGCATGTTTTGCTACACTAAATCTTTGAGCTTCACATAGGTGTATCAAGATAAAACTTGGGAACATACTACCAGAAAGGACTTCCTGAGCATTCAGGCCCCTGTTGTTGCTGGCAAATACTCCAGCCTTACTCTGAAAACTATTCAATTTTGAAAACTATTCAATTTTCAACATCCCTTTGACTGAAACGCTATTCCAGAACTTTGTAACTCTGATGGTTAGAAATTCCCGGACTAAATGGCCAGTCTATACCTTTCTATTTTTGTGCCAATGCGATCCTTTCCTTGAGGCAATCGCCAATGCGATCCTTTCCTTTTCTCTCCTGCCAGGAGTATTTAGAGAAGATAGCCATCTCCCCTTTCAGTCTTCATCTGCGAAGCCAAGCAAGCCAATGCACCTTAATTTCCTCCGAGAGATAAGCTCTCCATTCCCCTGGACATCTTACTAACCCTTCTCTGCACCTGTCCCACTCCCAGCTCACCCCTTCTGGCAGCCAGATGCCCAGAACTGGACACTCGATACCAGGCAGCCTCTATAGTTAGATGACACAAAGGTCACTCTTGGATTTAAGCTCCCCAGCTCCCAGCTAGACTTGCACAGGTTGGCAGACAGGCAGAGAGGAAAGCATTTACCTTCCACCTCTAGACTGCTCTCTACTGCAGAGTCCAAGGACATGTCCGAGGCGTTTGCTATGAAGAAAAGCCTTTCTGTGCAGGGCCTATGTTCCAATAACCCACACCACACCACACCCCCCCGACTTGGCTCCTTCCTACGTCCAGCCACCCAGATCACTGATGCTGGCTGTCCATACCAGACTACAGAACCCATTCCAGTTTCTTTTCAAACCCTGAAGCCTCAGCGTACGCTCCCTTGGCTGGACTTGCAAGGGCCCAGCCATCTGTGTATCTGCAGAATGCCTCTGGTGTAGGTGTTAACAGAAAAATATTTAGCCTTTCACATGCAGTTGGCAAATGTACTAGCTCAAGCTTGAGGAAAATCTGACCCTCTTTGCCTAGGGTCCTCCTTCCTTTTAAGAGTCTTTTCAGACATTTAAAAAATATTTGTCAGTCATGGTAATGGGCAGGGAATGAGATGTCTAGCAGAGCTCCCAGCTCTGGCAGAAGAGCATTATTAAGAGGACACTACAAGGCTTTGTGAACAGAAGAAAGATCAGGGAGTGCTGGGTGACTTAATCTCTCAGGTCCTATGCTATCCTCTGAGGGTGCTGCTTTACTAAAACAGCTAGAACAAAGTGACTAAAGAGATTTCTGCTGTTAACTGTCTCCTGAAAGTTCTTGACCTAGAGGCCAGAACAATTAAATGAAATGTGAAGCACCTCCTCAAACAGATATTTCTCCTTCTCTGTCCTACATCACCTAAACACACAGTAGTGTGAAGTTACACACTTGGGAGAGCCTTTTGTAATAAAGAACATCCTGAACTGCATGAAGATCCTGACCTGGTATGGATTTTTTCTGTCTTCTTAAGTGGACATATACACTGTGGGTCCTAGGAATGGATGTACGAGCTCTCCCGTATGTATGATACAGACAAAAAGCTTAGGATACCAAATTAGGCATGCACACTTTGAAAAGCAGCCACTGTATCAGGTATGCAATGTGAGACTCTGGGAATTGTTTTTCTGAATACCAAGTGTGGAAAATATCAATTGAAACTGCACTTACTCAGTCTCTCTGAAGAAATCAGCTCCTGAATGCCTTAGAGTCAGCACTCAAATTAAACAGCTTCAAATTAGAGATAATTAAAATATATGGATTAAAAAAATATGGTCTTTTACGTCCCTATTTAAAATGCACCACTACAGTACTCCTGTGCAAAAAACCTATGACCAGTGTACCCGTCCTAGAGAAGTGCAGCCAGATCTTTGGCTGATGTCACTTGGCAGGCCTCTGCTGAAGTTAACTGAAACTGTGCCAAATCATATCACTGAAGAGCTGGAACGTACTGTTTATAGACTTTGGAAAAAGGCAAATTAAATAGCTTGTATGCACCTGGAGACATAAATTTCCATGTTTTTCAAAATATGAAAACTGTATTTTCTGTGAGGAGTGGTCCTTCAGAAAACTATCACGCCAGCCCTGTACCAGCACTAGACACAAATATATTCTGGTTTAAATCCTACCATCTCTGCTATCTCTGAGTAGAGAAGAGAAACTACAGTACAAGGAAGACAATTGTTTTTCCTCTTTTTTTTTTTTTTTTTAGAACAGCACATCGCTTTAATTTTTACGTTTGTTGAAGGGTTTCTACTTGTAATCTATCAAAGGAAAACAAAAAGCAGTAACAAATCCCATTGTTACCAACCAGAGGCAATGATTGCCAGCCTCTGCAAACAATACATAGTTAGAGGGACTTGCTGCTTTCCATTTTGTAAACGTGCTACAAGGAGCCAGTTGCAGCGAGAGTGTGGCAACCGATAACTCTTGCTCACTTAAGGATTTTTCATTAGCCAATTCTACAATAAATTAACTAGAGAAGTTTAAAGGTTGTTTTCAGCACCTTATAAACAGACATCACAAGGAACTAGGGAAAACAGTTCATCTTTCCACTTAACTTTTTTACTTACCATCCGATGAAACTTTAGTAAGTACAAAGGCAGGTCAATACTCCCACAACTGAATGTTGTGCATCTGTGTAACCAAGAAACGCGTTACACCTGTAGGAAAACAACCTTTAAAACACCTCAGACATAAACTTTCTTCAGCTGCTTACCTGCGTACGTTCCTGTTTGCCAGATTCAATGCAACACAAAAGGCTACCGGTGTTTCAAAAGGGATCTGTCACCTCGCCAGACATTTAAGCCGTACCAAAAAACAGCAGAGGCACTTTCACGTTTGTATGGACGGTTCTGTACAGTCTCAGTTCGGTTCAACTTGGACAGTGCACCCTATGTCTCATCAGTTACCCAGCACTGGGCTATGCTCTGCCTTCCCGAAGAGTGACTTATTAGCACTGCCCCGATCCCTTCACCAAGTGATCCCGGTGTCTAACCGCAAAGGAGCCGGTCAGAGGAGAAAGCACCAGTATCCCCCAGTTGCTAGGAAACAAGCTGGGAGATCCTGACCTGAATTCTTAGCGGAGGCTGATGTTGCTCAGGAAGCTTAGCTGGGTCCTTCCTGAAAAGGCGAAAGGCAGGGACATGCCAAAAAGTTACTCCTGGCTTTGCGAAGGCCACTGCATAGCACCAGCCAGGACTGAGAGACAGCAGCTGAGCTATTTTTATGCCAAAAAGTCACCTGTTTGTGAAAACGGGAAGTGCCGGTGCAAAAACAGAGGGTGAATTTTCTATTCTTCAAGCCAATGAAACTAGAAAGTTTTTAACCTTGAAATAAAATCTTCATATTTCAAATGTGGTCATTAGATAAAGTGGAAGAAATCATTCACCAAGCGCACAGCCATAGCACTAACAAATGCAATGGCAGAATATTAAACATGTAAAAATGAAGACATTAAGATTATCCCAGGCGTGCATGTTACAAAACATATTCTAAAGCTAAATTCATAACAAAAAAATGAAGAGAAGCAAATAAGGGAAGTTAATGATGACACAAGAACTCTGCATTTTATGACCTTTTAAATATTTTAAGTTACTGCCATGCCATTGTATTAATTACTGTATTTAGCTTCAACCTCCTCAGTATGCATTTTCTAGCAGATGAAAAATAAGAGCTGAATTAGACCTGAAGAGCTAAAGCACCTCTGGGTCCCTTGCATGGGGTACAACTGGCCCTAGTTATCCCGTATAGTGAAAGGAAACAATGACTCCTCGAACGCAGCATAACATAAATACCTCACACAGACCAGATTATCTGAAAAAAATGCCTGTTCACTTTCTACTGACTCTGAGGAACATCCGTCTTTTTGCCAACAACGTCAAGAAGCGATGCTGCGCACACCACACACAGCGTGGCTCCCGCAGGCTGGGAGGGACGAGGGGTGCTGGTGCAGAAACAAGTCCTTTCATTCCAGCTGGATGCTTCCCCATCGCATCTGGGTACTTTCTCACATGTGAGCAGCTCCCTCCTCGCTCAGGCGGTCTCTGCCAGTCCTGGACAGGAATATCTGTGAGGACCCATGGCCCAGCCAGGACAGTAGCTCCTGTATCATCTTTATAGGGCATATTCTCTGCAGGAGAGATCTGCAGTGGGTATACCTACCACCCAGCCACCACATGGGCAGAAGCTTTTTTAAAGAGGGGTCTCAGGCACAGGAAGGCTGGGCTGTCGTGTCTAGAGAAGTCCAGCTATGACTTTAAAAGGGAATGACTCCACAACTTAGGGTAGCTTTTCATCCATTAAAAACAAAGCAATGTTTTGACAGAAGGGAAATGTACACAAGTGTCTTTGCAGAAACGCCAGAACATCTCAGCTGCGCAACAGCACACCCAACGTTTGCAGCTGATGTGTGTAGTGCATCCCCCAAAAGGCTCTCCTGTTGTTACTACATACAGCCAGGTTCAGTGACCTAATAAAGCTGCGTTCAACACAGGCTTGGGGTCAGGCAATGATCTCTTAGCTGCGCTTCAAATCTCTCCCTCCCCCATAAATGTCCATATTTACCCAAGGAATCAGTCTATCCCTGCAGCAATTATAACTGCCCAAAAGCAGATGAGTATGTCAGTGCTTCAAGTACCTTTCTGAACAAGAGCCAAAGCCCATCACATTGATAGGAAAATTGACATTCTTTTGTTCGGTTCCCTTCTTTCATCTTTTTAGAAAAACAGGAAGAGCTCAGTTTTAAGTTCTATCCCAAAAGCCCTTAAATTTCCAAACAAAATAGTTATGGATGTCATAACCCAGGGAGCAGCAAAGCTGCATTAATCCAGGTATTCAAGTGTCACAATAAAAAAAATATTTATAGATAACCAAGAAACATTTGGAGAAAGCAAACTGAAAATTTGTTAAATATATACTCACCTGCTGCTAAATAAAAGCTGATCACATAAGAGAATACTGAGTGCAAGTCAGAAATCACAGCTGTATGCAATGCAACTGTATTTTAAGTAGCGCAGGTATTCTGAAACCATTTTCTCTATGAAAGGCCATCCTAAAGATACCATCACGAGAAGGCAGAATGATGCAGAGAACCTACTCATAGAAATATTTGTATTTTAGATAGCACCAGATTAATTTTTTACTATAGAGTCCTCTTTTGCAAATGTAGTGGATGTCACTTCAGTTCATTTTTTCCTACAAATTCTTCCAAATGGCCTTAATGTTCAGCAAGCTGACACTAAATAGCAGGAACCAGAAAAAACAGAGAAAGCTGGGCAAAAGGAAAAGTATGGCAAAAATACAAGCTTTGATAATGATGCACTTAATAGAGGCAAAGAGAAATTTAAAGACATGAGCATGAAGATTTGAGAAGAAATGGAGAATTGTTGAGCCTGAAAGAGAGAGGGAAAGGGAAAGCCTTTCAGGGACAAGAATTTCAGATGTGAAAGAGGAGGAGAAAAATGAGAAGAATACTCCTGGATTTTTCTGCAGACAGACTGAAGGACATTTACCAGTGATGAAGACAGTGCTTCGGGTAGGTGCCTGAATCCAGTGATCTCCTGGCCACAGATGAGCAAATAGCTCCGTCAGTGATTTGTCATTGACACTCTTGGCAAAGTTGCCAATTATCATACAGCCATTGATTTTTTTAGGTGTTTTCAGGCATAACCAAAATGCTGTGAAGACTCATGGGAAGTTTTACACGTCTATTGGCCGAAGAGGGGGTGTGAGTGGTACATGGACCAGAGTGGTAACAAGCAATAGAACAGTGAGAACTGTAAAACAATAGAACAGTTTTATATAAGAGTGAGCAAAAGGATGTAGACGGGAACAATGCTGCTGGAAGTGCTGATTCAAGGGAGAGCCCAAACTGGGTGCCTTTCTTCCCTCTTAACTTTTCCTCTGGTCATGTCTTGAACAGCAAGAACAGGTGAGTAGTAAAAGAGATCGGGGTGGGGTACAGAAAAGCCATTCCCTAGTGTTAAAAATAACCTGTCAGATCTTCCTGTTGTCTAAACTGGCATAACTCCACCAGCTTCATTTTATGCCAGCTTAAGATCTGGCCAAATGCACTGAGTATGAGAAAGGCAGCGGTTCCTCTTAAAAGCTTCACTTTGCCTGTGGGCAGGTTTCAGTGAGGCACGTGTCTATTCCAGGGGAAGATACTTAATGAAGGACTTAATCTTCCTGATGAATACAGAAGAATGCTGAAGTACCAAACTTGTCAAACACACCTTGCAACAAAACACATCGTTAAAAATTTGCTTTACTCAGCTATGTATTTGTAAAGCCATGTAAAGCAGACAGTTCAAAATTGCATGACTTCAACCACTGAAAGCCAAACGCTGCTGTCCAAACCTCTCTGCAAAGGTATAGTTTTACAGTAATTGAGATAGTACGTAATCCGGTCACATCTCCGCATACATCAGTAATACAGTACCGAGAAGTCTCCCGGTTGTTCAGACGCAGAAGGAGCCTCGTGAAGCATTGATTCACGCTGATGAATTGTAACCAGGCAACACTGCCAGCATCCCTCCAGCCCATTGTTTGCCTGAGCTGGGGAGAATAGCAGCAGAACACCACTGAAAACCTGCCAAACTCCGGCTTCCCCAGTTAAAGAATACCATCCCTCAAACGCTAGATATAGCAAATCCTTTAACCAAAATTTAACAGAAATAAACTGTTACTTCCCTCTCAGTAAAAAGATAATTACATGTCAGAAGGCAGTAAATGAATTTCTGCGTGTCCACGACTCTCTTGTAAAGAATCCTTACAAAAGGAACAGTTCAAATTTACTTTACACAAAAAGTGCAGGGCAATGAATTATTCATCTGAGCAGAGGGACAGAAATACTGCCTTTTTGTTAGTCTGGCCATTAGCTGCTGAGGGAAACTAAAGACAACCTTCTCCAATACAATAACTAATCAGTAACAACACAGATGAGATGGAAAGGAAGTAAATACTTGAAAAATTTGTTCAGTGAGAGCTGGCAACCGTTTTCCACGTCAGTGTCTGAAACTGACAGTTAACACACAAAATATAGCTACTACATTATCAACGTGAACCTTATTATCAACAGAGGCATTAAAAATGACATTACAATACTGAATTTTTTCCTTTCATTGCAGTTAAGTCTGAGTGGGGGGATTATTTGTTCTGTTTAATGCTACAGGCCTGGACATCAAGACTAAAAATCATTGAAAAACGATCCACCGTTGCACTTTATGGGAATAAGAAAACAACACAGTCTGCCAACAAAACTGTGGGTTACTAGAGAACCTGAATTTTCAAGATGTGCCACAGTCCCTCTATTTTACCAGGAGAAAAAAACAAAACCAGCACATGTATAAGTTAAGAATAAGATACCGAATTGACTTGTTCTTATAATGTAAAAGACGGGCCAGCAGCTGTGTGCCTTTCTCAGAGTATAAAAAACCAAAGCACTGACCTGTAAAACAGAAATAGCAATAACATCTGCTAGACTTCTGGGCTCTGAAATCACATTCCCTGAGAGCAAGTTTCCAAAAGCAAGGCTGGGCACTTATGTAAGATACCATTTCCCTTTTCAATGAATTGTGCTTCTCTTTTGAAACTTTACTTAAAAGCCTGAGTGCAAAACCACATACATCTCTCTTCTCTGGGAATAAATATAGTAGGGCAAAGTAACAAATGGCCACGGCACTGGCATAAAAACAGATTTATTAATGTCTTTCAGAATTTGTGATATATTAGATCACCCTCTTTGCTTACTCTCTGCTCTTCTTTTTAGTCCGTTTCTAGAAACCAGGTTCTTCGATGTGGTCTTCTCAATCCCATCATGGGGGATGGAGCAGTCCTGTATTCACTATTCTACGTGGAGTATAACCAGGGTCTCAGGCAGAAATGCTGCTGCTGCTTAGGCGCTCTCTGCTTCGTAATTTAGGTTCTTTCTTCCATGTCTTCAATGCTGCCAAAGGTTTTGACACTCCACTGAACTTCTTACAGGGTCAAAGCCTGCTCTCCCATGGCATGAGTTCCCAGCAACTTCCTCTCAGTTGTGAGCAGATATTTAAAGCAGAACTTAGTCTCATCTTCTTCTTTCCCCTCATATATTTTCCAGATGGCTTTATTTAATGTCTATTCCCTGGACTGGCTCTTAGATTGATTTTTTTCCTCTACACTTGCCATCTGCTGGTCCAAACAGCAAAAGGATACACTTGCTTTTCAATCTCACAGCATTGATTCATTCTTGCTGTCTACTTGGCATCCAAAGTAGTATGGCAGGCAGACAGGCAGGTCTGGGTAAAGCCTCCCTCCACCAACAGGAATTTTCTCCTTCTTGTGCCTTTGAGAGCCATTACCGCAGGAGCAAAGTTGTAAGAGGGAACAAAGCCCAAAGCCAGAGCAAAAGGCAAGTACTGAAAAAAACTGAACCATGTTGTCTTGATGATGGAAAGCGGTCTGTGTCGTGGCTATCGCCTGGAAGCAGGATTTGCAGTTGGTGTTGTGTGGTCTCGTACAAAGAGAAGATATCATGTTGTGCAGCGGCTAATGGCAGACAATTGTACGTGCACTTCCAAAAGAAACAAATGCTGTGTGGAAAAACACTTGACTTAAATCCTCTGAATCGTTTTCCAGGGTCTTTGGATACCATCTTGCTCTTTTCAGTGACAATGTACTGGGACTCTGGTGAAATAACTGATGTGAACGGGGGTACCATGTCCATGCCCTGCTTGGTACAGGCACCTGCTGGGCAGCAGCGCTCCAGGGAAGAGGGAAAGGCAAGCGACCGCTGGTCAGCCCAGAGCTCTGGCAGCCAGGACAGAGGCCTGCGGAACTGCAGCAGCAGCTGGCTGGGAAGGGTGTGAGGAAGAAGACAGAGGCAGCACAGAGGGAGATGGAAGGGAAAAATGCCAAAAAGTCTTGCTATGACCCCACCTAAATACCTAACAGCAAGGTATTACTGAGCTGCCTGAATGCGCATGTTTTACCCATCTTGTTACTTTAAACTCAGATTATTTGTTCTTTTTTTTTTTACAGACGATGCTGTCTCTTGAGGGTTTGCACAGTTCCAAGCACAATAGCTCCTTGTGCTGGCTGAGTCCTTTGAACGCTAAGAGAATACACTTTAACAAGAGCAGTAAAAAGCTTAGTGCTATTCATACTTGAGAAGATCTTGCATGGCTCTGGACAAATCATAGCCACAGCAGCACTCTCAACAAATGCATTTTCTAATCCTCTCATTATTATTGTTGCTTTCCCTTAAAGGTATTTTAAAGACAAAAAAAACCCATTCCTTTCATGAAAAAAACATTAATTTCATTTCGTATCTGAGTACCACAAAAGACTAACAATTTATCCAAAGAGTCTAAATGAACAAAAGCTCGAGAACTCCTACTTCAATGCTTCAATTTGCATATACACTTGTCTTTTTCTGTTTCTCTTGTGGTTTTGGTAGCTCAGCTGACATCCAGCTAGCCTGCCTGCTCTCAGGTTTGCATCACATGGTGAAGTAAGTGGAAACAGTGTGAGGTATGCAGCATCTAGATCTCTTAACATTTAGATAAATGCTGACACAACAGACCTAGTCCTGCTTTTCCAGAGCTTCTCACCTCAGTTACGAAACTAATAAACCTATCCCAGCTGTTCAGCGTCCTCGGCCTCAGCAGCTCTGATCCATTGCCCACTGAGGCCCAAAGAAAGATTCCCTAACTACCCAGTGAGTGCCAAATCAAGCGCAATTAGACTCGATGGCAACTGAAGAACAAAATGTGTAAATTCTTTTGCCACGCAAATTCCTTTGCTACTGAACTGTGTTGCACTGACCCGCCTGCTCCAGGTCTTCATGTAATCTGATAGTTCATACACCACCCAGCCTTCAAGGGAGTGGTGCTGAGAAACAGATCTCTTGAAATTCCCAAGCTGCTTTATGTACTTCATGTTAGTGGTTCAAAAAGAAACGACAATCAGATTTTGGGTTGTCACCATCATGAATGGAAGGATAAAAATTCAGTAACAAGTTATGAAATGTTACATCTGCTCAAGAAGGTAGAACAACCAGCCAAAACCAACATGTTACAGAAATGTGTAAACCAGCACCAGATCTAGCCAGATACAGCACAAGCCAGGTCTATATTTGAAAGCTGCACTGGTACAGATGTTAGTAGGTGTACTGAATAAAGGACAGGAAGACTGTACCACTAGTGTGCATATCCATGGCAACCAAGAGAGGATCTCCTAGGGAAAGGAGTGGTGAGAAGGGGAACAAAGGACGTTTATTCTTTTCCCCTTTGCTATAGGGCTAAACAGCTTTCACATTATAGAGCAAGAATATTTAGGTTGGCGCCGTGTTCACCCCTGGATAACAAGAGCAATAAGGAAAAAAGAACAATATGGGTTCATCATCATCTTCAGTCTTCAGAGAGAGTCCTCTAGCTTGCATTGTGGTCCATGCCTCTGCATGTTCATAGTTATTGTTCCACCCAGGCTGAAGTCAATGTAAACACACCCAGTAACATTACAGCCAACCCATTATAATATACACAATACAGTATAGTACCCAAGACATACAGCGGTCAGTTGGGACATGCAAGCTAAAGAAGGAAACAATGGCCTGTTATGCAGCTATCAGTATATGGTATTTAGGTACAAAGTACCAGTATAGCTCATTTCTCTTTGTGCATGTAAGTACGTTCTGAATACATTTATGATGATGCAATTGTCAAACCTTGCCTACAGTGGATGCAATCTTTACTGTCTTACAACTACTCATAAAAGTTCTATTACTGTTGAAGGACAACATTCAGAGAATGAATGAGCTACTGCATAAGCAATTAAATGACTGGGACCTCCATACAATGCCCAGTGCCACCAGCTTTCTCCCACATGTGCCTACTGCATTACTCTAATGACCCAAAGGGCAACCCCTGGAGCTCCCGGTCCTCTGCGTAGCCCAAACGACTCTCGCAGAACCACCGTCTCTCTCCGTTTCCTTCCAGTTACCATGAAGGCAAGAGGCATAGCTGCGGCTGACCCTGAGCTGAGCCCATGCAGACTGGCTGCTGGGTACCTGTGTGCCAAAATGCCAGGCCGGATGCCAAACAAAACAAAAGAAATAGGCACTGTCTGCACTGTCACTGTAGGTAACCTCTGAAGTAGCAGGATGAAAAATTATTACAAATACAGTTACTCTTAATAATCTCCTTTTTTTATTCTCCTGTCCCTGCCACAAATTTCAGTTAATTCCATCTGTGAGTCTGACAGCTCTCTGCATGTGGTCCATTTCTCTGGATCATGCCTGCTGCACGTTCTCTCTGGCCTTCACTTGAGACAAGAAACAGTGACACCAAAAAGAAAGGGGAGCAAAGAAAAACAGAGGCAATAAAGCCTTAAGATACTCAAAAAGCCATCTGAACATCAAAACAGGAGCAGAAAAGCTCCTTCTTTTTAAATATATCTTTTGTTTCCATGCTATACTATCTACAGGGTATTTTTTTTTTTTTTAATAGTCTGTTCTAAAATAAGCTGGGCATGGTCTTGTTCCTAAATATTGTATGATTTGATAATCATACAGGAGAGCAAACTACTTTCCTAATCTGGAATAAGCTCTTAAATTCAGCAGTGCCTTTAAGAAAATGAGGCTTAAGTACCATTTATTTCTGCAATGACATATAAGCCCAGGAAAAAGTAATTTTCCTCTCTATTTTAAGTTGGTTTTGAAAGTCTTGGAATTGACAGTTGTATGTAAACAATTTGCACCTTCACTTTTACAGCTACATGAAATCAGCATTGATTTATGCAGCACACAATGTTTTTATTTCTTGATTAAGTTCCCTTCAGGTTTTCACTGTAAGCTAGTGATATTTTATTAGAGATTAGATAACAGTGATACTTGTATGAATTTCCTTCATTATATCCAGTTGCTTGTAACTTTGGCAGGTGGTGTAACTTTTAGGCCCCTTGAGTGGAAGGGCAAAAGGATGAATGGCTTGTGACTGAAGTCCACCCTACATGCAAGAGGCAGGTTATGGCCGCAAAATGAACCTTGGTTCTGACACACTCGAGTTTGTGCTTTGACTCAGGAAAGTAAATAACACTCTTTTCAAGCAGTCTGCACAAAGCTGTCAGGGCGTTCTGGTTTAACATTATCAGACATTACACATCCAACACAATTAATTAAAACATTTAAAAACTGAAGTGGTTTCCCCTGGTATTTGACAATCTGCTTTTCCTAAGCAAAGTGGCTGAGAGTTTAATAAGAAATGTCAGGAAGACTAGATAAAATTTGAAGTTCATTTTTATTATGAATCTTTTCATGTAAGTAGACCACTTGCATGTTCCTGTTGCAGCAGCTCTCTCACCTGCACTAGCAAATGGCTTTTGTTTTCTTACCCTAACCTATTAAAGTAGATATTGTCTCCAGATCACTACACACTGTACAGACCTGTTGAGGAATATAATATTGTAAACAACACCACAGCCAACTCTTGGGCCGAGCTAACACAAGCTCTCAGTTTTAGTCCAAATTTGATAGCAAAGTAAACAGAGTTAGGATGATGATGAGTGCTATTGTAAATTCCAGCCCAATTCCATCCTGAAGAGTGGAGAAAATAAAATGTTGTAATAGTTTATAAATAGTACGACAAAAACTGTACCTTGGTCAGTTTTATTTTGCCTTATGCTTCAGAAACAGAAGCTATTAAAATAACAACTACTGAGATAAGAAAAGCTAATGGGAAATGAGGCTTTATATTGTGGAGATACTGCTGACAAAATTTAGTGCCGTAGGAGCAGATGTGGTTGGAAAAAGAATTTGCAAGTTCGTTTTGTGGAGGAGCCAGAAAGCCGCTGCTGGAGGCTCCTACCACCATCATCCACAGATCCAGAGTCCCCATGAGTCCAACAGGAACGTTCATAGTGAGATGTACATATTTGCACACATTGTCTTCTGTTATAACCCAAATTATTGTTGCGATTGAGCTAAATCTTGTGGCTTTCCTTTAGAATAAGACTGCTAAGCATCTGAGCTGGTTATTAAACCAGATAATTGAAGCAACATGAATAAAAACTACAGAATTACACTTAAAGGTTACAGTCTAACTGCCAGTAAACCCATTTCTTTGTTTTGCTTTGACTAAGAAACTTGCTCCATCCGGCTCATTGCAAGAGTTGCAGAGAAAATTTCTGGAAAGTTTCAAGAAAACCGACCAAAAATCTTTTGTGTACACATGACAAAATTTACAGTGCTCTCTGCTCACAGAGTCATGTGGCGTCAGCTTCACAGGATCAGCTTTTACTAAAAAATCCTCTCACCATGAGAAAGGTTGCGGAAACAACCTCTTTACCCTAGAGCAGATAGCATTTCCTTAAAGCATGCCACCAGAGTCCAAATATACACCCTCATATGCTTGTGCTAACAGTGCTGAGTTACACAAGATATGGTAACCAGCTGAAAGAGCATAATTTTGTCAAAACAGCAGGTCAGCTAGCATTATCCTTCAGTATACTGCAGACTCACTGCAAATGTTAGACAGGAGCTAGACCATTTACTTGGTTCAGGTATCTCTGAAAGGGACCGACCTTCAGTCCCACAAAAACTTTGAACTTTGCCTGTTTACGGGTTGAAGCCCACTTGGGGATCCTGGAAAATCACATATGCAGTATTTAATTATTACGCACCCATGATTTCAACTTGCTTTTATCAATAAATGTCTCTTTTTCTCCTATCATCTTCCACTGATAAATTTCAGGCTGAAAAACAACAGGAAAATTAGTAACCCAAGTTATTGCTGTGATTGAGTTAAGCATTAGTGAAGCAATGGCTGTACTTCAGAGCAAGCATAAAATGCGACAGAGCTTCTTTATGCAAGAAGATAATGAGAGCAGCGTAACCATGATCTATAGATGTATGGCAAGTCCAAAGAAGCAACTGATGTTGTGGGCCAAAGGAATGTCCCTTAAGATTGCTATCACAAATGCAGATATTTGCATTGCAGAGATGTTTCTGTGAGAAAGAGAGAAAGGAAGGAGAAACTCTGTAGGAAAAACAATACAGGGAAGGCAGCAGAAAGTCTGAGAGAGAGTGAGAACAGTTGTTGGGAAAACTTCCCTGAAAAGGCTTAATGACAAAGCACCACCTCACTGGTGGTAGAACAAAGTAGGGAGTGATGCTCAGAGAAGCTTCCCCCCTCTTAGTTGAATGCTACTTCATCCATGTAATCAAGGTTTGGGTTGTTGTGGGGGTTTTTTTATTATCATCAAGATTGGGTCTGGCTTCATCACCAGATTAACATTAGCTAAAAAACTTATTAAAACTTGCCTGGTTTTGACCTAAGTTTTGACAGCCTGAAGTCAAGTGAATCCAGGGTCACAACCCCAATTCTGACCCTGCAGCAGTCAGTCTTGCCCAAGTATGGTTTTATTCATACACACTCCTCTGTTCTCAAATGCCTCTGCAAAAGTGGAAGAAGCAGCAGTAGATCCACTTTCAGGTGAGTTTTGTTGATTTCTTTCACAGCTGTGGCAAGAATTAATAATGGCAAACCTGTCAATAGAAGCTGGTGAGCCTGTATTACAACAGAGAGGCCACAAACAGGAGGACAGCTACACACCACACCAACCAGTGGGACCCAACACTCCCAGGAGCTGCTAGAAGGGGCCCCTTCTCCAGTGCTGAACTCCGCCAGTCTTTCACAGGAGCCAGTAATGCTCCTCACTGTATTCTGCAGCTCAGTTTACCAGACACATTACCTTCACACCATCGTGGCACGCATGCTCCTTCGGACACACGTACAGGGAAAGCAGGTACCTGTGAAATTCTGTCCAGCAGGTAGAAAGAAGAGCAGATTTCCTGAAGTTGCTTCGGCTCATTGCAGTATATGCCATGGTTTCTCAAAATTAATCAGTTCTTTCAGAGAAACATGAAACTTATGAGGAGAACGTGTCAATTCATTCACAATATATGCTCCTCTACAAATACGTTACACAGATTGGAACTGACATTTAAGATGACCCACACCCTATCTAAGCCTCACAAAAACTGCCTAGTTATTCACTTTTCCAGCTTGGCAAACTAAGCCTCCATACTCAGTGTCAAGCTAAAACATTTGTTAAAATAATTCTTGGCTGCCTTCCACTCCAAACAAATTTATCAGGCAGATATTTCAACTCATTTTTGACTCAAGCAAGCAGAAATAGGGAGTAAAGGTACAAAAGTAAAGGTATAAAAGCCTTCATTAGCTAGAATATTATTTTTTTGTACAACTTTTTCTTCCACATAAGGATAATGGAAGGTTTCGGCTATTTTTGAGGTCACTGTCTCCAATTAAGAGTAACACATGAGCTTTAAATAAATCAGACAACCGTGGAACAATTTTAATCCCTGAATGAATAAATCCCTTGGGGGACCTGGCTGCAGAGAAATCAATGGGCAATTCTATTAAGCCTTAACAGCAAATAAGGCACAATCTGGCTTCTACAGTGAACCTCAAAGCCACAAATCCTGTCATAAGAATTTATCAGATTTGTGTGATCAGTCATCAGTGTACAGAGCCCGATTATACTCGGAATGTCTTCTGCTTACAGCAGCTGTTGAAATAGCATTGTGCAAGATCGTCTTTGGGTTAGGGGCTATAATCTTGTGGGGAAAAATAAGACAGTAATAAGTGTTAACTGGGCAAATACTCATTTTTCCAGGGAACTCCTACCCTTATCAGCACCCTGCTGCCCACTGACCTTACCTCTAGCTCAGAAGCATTAAGAGGAGTGTCAGTTGTGACTGTGAGAAGCTCAGCATTTGCTTCCACAGCCTTTCACAGCAACACAGAAATGACCTCTCCTGCCCTACAGACTGGAAGTGCTCTCTCTAACTGTCGGATCAAACACAAATCATTCATACTGTGCTACAAAAATACACCAGGGGCTGACACAAAAAAAAAAAAAAAAAAATAGAACTGTGCTTCCTCTTCCCTGCAATAGAACTAAACCCTCACCTACTGACGTGTCTCAGGGTAAGGATAAAATTGGTTTGCCTGGTATGGTTGATACAGCCTAACCCATATCTAGGAGCCTCTATGGTATGCCTCAGAATGCATCTGTTCTTGTAAATGAAATGCTTTCAGGACCATTCTATGGCACTGGAGCCAGTGGCTTGAAATCAGACGGCTAAACTCTCACGGTCCTTGGAAGAGGGCAACTACATCCACACTGCTTACTGAAAACCATCACCAACCTATCTAATGAGGACTGTGTCCAGGGCTGTTCTAACAACCTGAGAGGATAGGTGCTCAGTGCCTGACTCGGGAACGTTCCCTGCGTGGTTCAGTAGAACAGATGCATCTTCCCTGTCCAGTTACCCAAACTGTTCAGATACTGGGGCATGTCCAAGGTGCACGACAGCTGCCTCTTGGCTCACTGAACCAAGTTTCCTTTCCTTGAAACCAAGTCATGTGAAAAAGGAAAGAGGGTGAAAATAACACACATACAGTTACTACCCAGACAGATCTGTGATACCAACATGGCACACCCGGTGCTCAGAAGTACTCACTCTGAGCATCCACTCTTTAGATATATAGTTCTAGAGAGTCAAGTTTTCAGAGCCATTATATGCTTAAAGATCGAGATGGGAGCCATCACCTCTTGCAATGAATATGAATCATTAACTGGCAAGATGTACAGTGGGATTTCCAGGTTAGGTGCCTCAATCCTATTGCAGCTGACTGGAATTATATCCCTGAAGATGTTAAAAGCATCTGTGTAAGAGAGATGCCTCTGTTATCGCTCAGCACCCAAGTGCAATGTCTCTAATCCATTTTACTGGCTTATGAAAGAAAGAAATACAGAAGTAATACTGCAAGCAAGTGTTTTCCTCCCTCTCCTGGGTAAATTAAAAAATATCACCTGCATATTTCAGCTTTGAGATCTTGCTTCAAATCTGTCTCTGAGCAAATAAATTGAAGTCTCGGGGAAGCTGCCGAGGTAAAGTTCAACATTGCCTGGTAGCATAAGACACAAGACAGGCAGAAAAAGTTAAGTAGTTTAATTCACACTGGTTTGGCATTCTGTC
This sequence comes from Charadrius vociferus, assembly GCF_000708025.1. Taxonomy (NCBI): domain Eukaryota; kingdom Metazoa; phylum Chordata; class Aves; order Charadriiformes; family Charadriidae; genus Charadrius; species Charadrius vociferus. The sequence goes on along the minus strand of NW_009647874.1, from coordinate 4,783,011 downwards.
AAAGGGGTTTTGTGGAAGTAATTAAAAAAGGGAACTTGAAGTCATTAGAAAGAACAAATAATTTTCACAGTGACACTTTACTTTTTTTTTTTCCTCAGCATCCTTTCACTGCATGTTATCCAGAACCCCGTAATCTGCACAATCAATTTAAAACACCAATATACAGTTATCACTTCTCTTAAAAAAACCCTCCACAA
>NW_009647874.1:4775537-4782762 GCF_000708025.1 Charadrius vociferus | reverse complement strand
TAGCTTTACAGTCTGCAGCATACTTTCTTCCCACTTTCATCTCACAGAAAGATATGAAAAAGAGCTAGCATATGAGATAAAAAAAAATCATGCATACTATCTACTATAGCACCCATTATTTTGAATCAAATAACCTTTGAGGTAAGTATATATTTGAAGTGAATATTTGAGAGCAGTAAAGTGGACCATATCTTCCTATAGAGCAGGTTGGTGAGGAACAAGAAAACCACGGACCAAGCATAGTCTATGACTTCACTTTCATAATTTGGGACTGAGTGATTTTAGGGGGATGCATCAGGACAGGAAAACAAAGTGAATCTGAGGCCTGCCAATTGTGTCTGACAGCTCTCCCTGGGCTGTGGAAAAAAAAGGAAAAAAAAAGACAAAACCCCTCCAATTTCTGCTATAAAGCAATTAGCACACTGGGAGAAAATTATAGCACACACTGACACAAGATAGTACGCCACATTAACTGTTCCCATAAACCTTAATAGCAAGTAGGAGGGACAGAAATAAAAAATGTTATCCTCCTTACTGTAACAAGGGCCGTCTTTTTTCAAAATTAACTTGGATGTACTCATGTTTGTAAGCCAAACTTATGATATCTGAAATAGGCTCCATTTTCATAAACTGTTGAGCACTCCTTTCTGAAAAAATCAGTCCATCTACCTCCAGTGTCCCAAAGACACTAGCCATCTAGGAAAATTCAGAACACTTCACTGAAATACACTAATTTGCCTTTCTTCAAAAGCTCCTTTTTGAAATCCTGGTAGAATATTGCTGATGAGGATAGCATTTTCTTTTTCATGCTTGGATTATGTGCCAGGTTAGCAAAATCCAGCTACCGCTACTGGCCTGAACAGACGAAACAAGATACTGAGAAGGAGGATTTCTGTGCGTCTGCATGTTCATCCATGCTTACAAAACTGAGGACACACAGATTTAAGAGACTGATTGATTTTAACTGTTTGCTTAAACAGTGATCAACTCCAACGAGTTTCTCATCTGCTCTTTTTGATTCACACTTTTTGCACATTTCTTCATGACACGCCGTTGAAGGACTAAGGACTGATCTCTGTTTGGCTAAAGATATCAAGCAAACTCTATTTTATTATGGTGCTGCCACCTATAGTCTTTCTGAACACCACACTACCCCTGCACAGTTTTGATTTTGAGTTAAATTTATTAAAATCACACGTTTTATCCCTTGATAAAACGCTCAACACCAACACCCACCACCCCAAGAAACATGAAATAAAAGGGTTGGGGGGGACAATCTTTTGTCATCTTTCCCCTGTGAGATCCAGCCCCAAAGATCTTCCCAGTTTTGCCTGCTCTGATGAAGACTTTGTCACCAGCACATCCAAGGAGAACAGATGACCCCGAGGTGAATGCTTAACAAATGAGCATGAGCGGTTACTTCCAAATAACAGTGAGCGTGCCTCAGCACACTACATGACCAGCCTGCAGTTCAGAAGACAGGGGCAGAAACCCAATATAAAGTTTCTGTGAGGCCAAATGGAGAACTCTCACCAGCTACTCCTATACATACTTCATTCATGCTCTACTTTTGTACACTAAGTACCACTAAGCAGTGACACTCATTTTCTTCCTCTCCCACTGTTTTTCTGTACAATAGCTTTTTTAAGCTAAGATACCATTAAGTAAAAACTGGATCTTAATGAGATCAGGCTTGTATGTCTTTTTGCTGCAGAGCAGAAGACAACGAGGTGTAAATTCGTGATCTCTCCGCTTTGGAGTCTTACAAGCGGGGACCTGAGCCATATATGGATGTTTTGCACAGCTTTCCCAGCTATGAAACTCTCAACTCAGTGGTGATGCATTAAACACTGTACCAACCCAGAAGGTAGCTACAGAAATTAGTTCATTCTTCTTCTAGGAGTGGAAGTGGTTAGAAGGACAGACAGCATGTGTGTACCTCCTTAACCTCCAATTTACCCAAGTATCTGTATCTCTTTTGCATGTTTCAATGGTCAGCTGATGCAGTGCAGCCCTTGCTTCTGCCCAAACCTCTAATACCTTGCAAAAAGCTGAGTGCTACTGATTCTAGTATTAACGAAAGAATGTCACAACCATAAGATTTCAGGAGTTACTGATTTTGATGGCATACACTGCCCCTTTATCTACACATCTGAGTCCTTCTTTAAGCTCCATGTTATATATATATAGTATTTATAGCTTCTTTCTTCAGTTCTAGAATATTTTCCATTAAGAAGGAAAGAAATCTAATCAAGCGCAGAATAAAATAAACCCCATAATTCTAAAATACAGGCAGCGGATTGCATTGTATTAGACAATGAGTTAGAAGATGAAGCTGTTCCTTTGTTAGTCTATTTTTCTTTAAATAGCAGAGTTGCCAAAGCTGATGTGATAAAAGAAGAATGACATGGAGAAAAAGAAGCTAGGTAATCTTCCCATCTCACTTATAATTTTTCAATACAAAGGGGTAAAACTGCAGCTTGCCTCCACTGCCCAGTACATTCATGTGCTACAGATAAAAAATAAATAAATAAATAAATAAAAATCAAAGCACACTGAGGCTTTAGCTTTTCAGGAAACCAATTTTAAACAACACCATTCAAAATAAACTGACTTTCAAAGAAAAAAACCCAAACTCTTTTGCTGTTTAAAAAAAGCAGAGCTATTGTGTATTTTTATTCACAGAATATAATAAACTGTTTATGGAGACTTACGAAGCACTTCTTATAATTCTGTGTACTCTCAAGAGTGTATCTCCCTTGCAAATTCAAACTTGCACATCATACCTAAAATCATACGTGTATCCATAAAAGAAAAAGCTGTACTTCAGTACAGTCAAAACATTTTCCTTGGAGGATTGTTTTTAAAGCTACTTCTGTCTTAGTTTAACAACAAACTTCATCAGAAAACCAGCTGTAAGAGGACACCACCAAAAGTACGTACCACCTTGTACACATGTGGGTTTCCCATACCCCCGGGGCTGACTGATGAAGTCTGCTCTGAAGCAGCTGAGAGCATGAAGAACCGCAGGCCTGAGAATTCTGGGAAACAAAATATACCGGAATAAATACCAAAGAAACGTGTCCTGTTTTATCTCATTCTCTTTGAGCATCGACAGGCTAAAAAACTGTTTGCCATAAGTAAATACTCTTGTAATCACACTTCACCAAACTCCTTCAAGGTCACAAAGAGTCAATGGTGACAAACTACTAAAAAATCCTACTGTCTCTCTCATAGCTGTTTTGATGCATATTTCTCCAAGTCATTGATTCAATTTTCCTCCTGAATTATTTCAAAAATTGTCAGAATTTCAGGCATCACCAATGCATACAGTGAAACTTCCTCCCGAGGTACATTTCAAACATGTTCTATAAAGGTAGATACACCATCTGCTGTTTAAAGGACTCTACGACAGTTTTCTGTTAAATTCCTACAACTCCTGGATAAGCAACTATTGCCAAGTGGAATTTTGCTGGTTCCAGAGAAGGCTATACAGAATATGGGCAACAGGAGCAGTGGGACTTCCAAAAGGTACGAACACAATAAAATGTTACCCTTGAAATCAAGACAATGATTATTTAAGTCTCAGCTTCATTAAAAACATTGCTGCTGATTGTTTTTGCAGAAACATTTACTAACACATTTATGCTATACTCCCAGACTGCTGTCTGTGTTTTCCCAGGTGCTGACAGACCCAATTGCTTGTTTTTGAACTGCCAAGACTTTTGGTTTCACCCTGTTATAACTCATCAAACAGATGTAAGCATTTTACACTCAGAATTCCACAGCATACAATATTCACACTTTATAGATACCAAAAATTAAAGTACTCCAGAATTACTGTACTGATTGCATCGTTCACTTTTATATTTACAGCCTTCCATTTTAAATGTATTTCAGAGCAGCCAAAGACCCCATTGCCTCTTACATTGTTTTACACTTTGTTTTATCCACATCTACCTGCAAAACGTTAATCTAATTTGACACCGAATTAGAAAAATCTTCCCATTAATGACTATATGAGATCACAGACATTTAATGAGCATATCTTAGCTTAGCCCTCTTCATGGGTGATGGAGTAAAAAAGGCTGCAGTACTACACTGAGAAGGCACTGGGGAGGGATGTGTGCCAGAATTGGCCTATTCAAAAACATAAACTGAGAGGATTCGACCTTATCAAACCCAAAGCTGAAGGATGGAGAAAAAGAATTTTGAGGGAGTTCTGCTGACTTTAGGATGAGTAGCAATCCACAGAAATGCTTTGGTACAGATAAAGCCATCTTCCATAAGGCACAATGTTGTCCACAAATGGATATTTCACTGTAACAAAGCAGGTAACTAAATGGTCTCCTTCCCTGACCTTTCTGCATAGCCTCTCTTTTCTCTTTAATAGTACAGAACCATAAATCTCTCAGTAAGAGAAGACTGTATATTTAACACCTTGGACACATTACATTTTAGTGGTTTATGATTGAATTTCCATCTCTCCTGTGATCATTAACTCTTTTTCATAGTATGCAGAACTGGGAAATGAAGTAGCTTTTTCTGTATGAGTGTGTTGCAATCCTGGCATGTACAGCCTTTGTTCTACTGCCTTCCAACAAGGACTGCCATGTTCAAATGGATGTCCTTTAGTATTTTGGACTCATAGAAACCAGACACATTCAGTTCATCAGTACCTAGAGTCTCAGAAATACACTTCTAGGCATCTGAAAGCATAAAGGTAAATGAATTGTGCATTGCTGGATATATACATTTAATGAGCCAAAGCCAGTGCTTGCTGTTAAGACGCAAGACTTCAGAGAGCGAGAGAACTAATGTACTCCAGCTTGCAGGGCACTGGACAAGAGATGTGTGACACTAGTAAAAACAGACTTAGGAAACACCTTTTATTTCTGCACAGCAAGTGCTCTGCAGGGTCCCTATCCACTGCGTGGTTTGGTTATAGTGCCCCAGTCGGAGACCGGTTGTGCTGGCAACGCGCATCTGAAACCAAGAGTGGAATGGCCATATGATATGTGAAGCAATGGCCATTTATTACATCTTCACACAAACACAGGGAGAACTTGTCTCTGTGTCATTAGGCATCAGTGATTTCCCTTCAGTCCTTCTGAATCTGAAAAGTAGCTTTGCCACTGCAATAAATACTTGCCTGAGACGTTTCCATAATTTAATCATATTTTCAGTCCCTCGGTAACAGTTCAGTGCCAGTCCCTGCTATTATGGAGCTCTTTCTTTCCTCCTCTTTGGTATTCTTCTGTCATGACGATAAATACTGAATCTGCCAGCCAAGTAACCTATAGCTGTAAATGTCTTGCATGAAAGGATAACAGGATGTCAGTACTGCTACAGGTCGCATGTGAACAGAGCCCTCTTCTCTGGAGAGCCCAGTGGCAGGCAGAAGGCACTCATATTCCTATGCACTACATCAGGAGCAACACTACTACAGCAAAGTTACTGCCCAGGTTATTTTTTTTTTTTCCCCTCCAGGAGAAGAATCAGACTATATATAACCGCAAGCATACTTCACGCTAAAGAAAACATTTTAAATTAAAAACACAGTACAAGTAAAGTTCGCAATGTCATTGTGAAAGCAAAGAAACAAGACCTTCTACTGTCTATAAACTCTGACGTCTGTACACAGACAAATTAATTACCCATCCCTACAACCACAGAAAGTTCCTACTTCATCACCGGATCAAGCTAAATGCACCTGCTCCCTTTCCTTTAATGATAAGCCAACTCCTACCATGAAACTGCCTTCTTTCAATGATTAAAGAGCTACAAGGCAAGAGCCAGTAATAATGTTACATTTTTTCCTTCTGTAATCTAATCTTTGCCCTGTAGAAACTGCTGATGAGAGCTCGCTTCCACTTAAAATTTACATAAAAACAATCCATATCATGTTGCATGCAAAAGGACTGGTGCCCCAGTATTTATTGGCATGGTGATATGAAGAATGAGACATTACTCTGATGCAAACATGATACACAGCCTTGCATCAGTATCAAACAGGCTTTGATGCGTGGTTACTATTTTTGGCAGCTAATGATATGTGAAAAATGAAAAAAAATAAATAAAGCAAATGAACTTCTTAATGATGACAAATACAGGAAAATATACAGCACTGACTAGAGAACATGACACCCAGCTGAAGAAAGATTTATGGAAGCTAATTACGGTATGTTAGACTTATAATGGAAAAACAGTAGAAGAGGAAAAAAATTCTGGAAGATCTTGTGTGTGTCAACCTGGAATAACAATTTACTTTCAGACAAAGGATGTAAACGTACAGCTCACTGTGCTGTAATAATATCCATACTGTGCTGTATAAATATCCAGCTGATATTTATATTGCTTTGGTATTTATACACATATAAAGCCTAAGACATGCATGACTTTATGTACATATACATAAAGTACAATTGAACTAGCTATAGAAAAAAATGTAGGTTTTTAACTAGTGTGAAAATATGCAAATAATTAGTGCTTATACTGGTATTAAATATATGTGGGTTTTTTTCAGTTAATTGTATGGCAAAACTGGCAGGATGATGTCTTCATAACTAAAATAAATTTCATTGCACTCTTATAAAAGATTCCCACACAACGACCTAAGATCTATCAGTAGCAATCAAAATTCAATACACTGAATATACTATTGACAGTAAAGTTTGTCAACAGAAACTAATATAATAACGAGAAAAATTGACTGCTGACATTTCAAGTCTTGTGTCCAAAAATATATTAGAGGGGAAGAATTCACGACGTTCGAGGATAATTTCAGGCCAGTTAGCATTTTGCAGGACACCTAAGGAGTGGGAGAGGGAAAGTCACAGCCTTTTTGGGGTGAGAAAACACGCCTGCAAGCTGAGCTCGTCCTTCTCTGGAGACGTTCAAAACCCGCCTGGATGCGTCCCAGTCCATCCCGCTCTGGGTGACCCTGCTCTGGCAGGGGGGCTTGGGCTAGATGATCTCCAACCCCTGCCATGCTGTCAGTCTGCGATTCCAGAGAAGCGCAGGTCCCTTCACCTCCATCTCATTCACACCTTCGACAAACCTCCAAACGCCCATTGCCAAGGAGCCTCTTTGCATACAAGGAAACCAGCACCCGTGTCTCCCCCCTGCGTGCCTTCAGCCCCTAAATTAAACGCCTATTTGGATTCAGATTAAGCGTCTCCCGTCGATATACTCTCATAAAAACAGAAACCCCAGAGAACACAAC